>NW_026562435.1:1142500-1187500 GCF_027474105.1 Poeciliopsis prolifica | reverse complement strand
TGTGTGTGTATGTGTAAGTGGAGGGTGCCATTGTAGGACCATTTCTACCTGAGGACTGATAGGGTTTATGGAGACTAAAGCCCTCTTCTTTAGAGTCAGGGGTAATAGGTAATGTGTGAATTAAGATTTGGTTGCGATTAGGATTGATAATGGTTTGGGTTAGGTAAAATCTCTGGGAGAAAGAGATTTTACTTTCATTTATTAAAATAAATGAAAGTCAAGATAAAGATCTCATATTGGCAGTAGCACAAACTTTGTGTGGGGAGGTGGCTGAGGATGGAGGAAGGGAGGAGAGGAAGGAAGTGAAGGGAAAAAACAAGCAGTCAACACTGCAGAAAACAACCAGGACTAACATTTCCTCTCTAACTGTGCTCCAGTTGAAACATGGACAACCAATTGTTAAATGTTAAGGTGATGAGCTGCAAAATCAATATGGTATTACCCCGCCTCTCGCCTGTTGACTGCTGCACCACCATCCTCAAGATCAAAATGAAAATGGATGGATGGCAAAGGATTATTAGTACAACATAGGTACAAAGGTGCTAATTAACTCAGGTTATAGCCTGTACCTACACGCTTGATATCAAAAGTGGAGCAGCACTCATGCAGTGTGTGATGCAATTAAGTAAAGATAATTAAAAGTACAAATAATATCCATATTCTATTCAGTTAATTTATGGCTGTCATGGTCTCATAACCATGACAGCCATAACAAAAAGTTCAGACAAACCATAAACTATTATGCTTTTACATAAAAGGTTTATGCTTTTATGAAAAAGCATAAACCTTTTTCTTTATGCTTTTACAGCCTTTCTGGTCTTTATTCAACAGTAAGTAGACAAAAAGAAGGAAAGAGAGAGAAGGAAAAAACAAGAATCACAGAAATTTAAAATGTAAATTTAAGGCCTTCTGGTTCAATAAAATCAAATCTTTGAATCTCTATATTTTGTCTTTGAGTCCAACTTCTACGCCCTGACTTTCACACATACTACACACTGTAATATGTAACAGAATGAAATGTAATGTGTGATGTGGGTTAAAGCTGTTATAAGACTTACCACTTGGTGTCAGCAGAGCTGATCTGACAGTGAAATGATAACCGACCATGATTGCAATGTTGCTTAGGACCCTGCAGGGGTCACTGTGGAGCTTAAAAGCGCAGACATGAGAGAGGTGGTGGCTGTCTGTAGGAGGTGATATTTCCACACATTCTCCACAGTTCCAGCCTCCGACATGCAGTGTTTTGGAACAGTGTTCACTCAGGCTTAGCTTGGCTTCTATTTTGGAACTCCACCCTAACAGATCCAAGTGGACTCAGTGACTCCACCTCACTCAGATCCTGCTGTGTTGGCTAATATGTGTGTAGGTTTTTTTTTTTTTTTTTTTTTTTTCTCCACTGTGTTTGGCTTTGGAAGAGAAAGCAAGACAGAGTGAGACCAAAGCATTAAAGACGAATGTAGGTCAAAGGCTAGGTAGGTGGGTGGAGGAGGTGAAGCGAATGTAGATACAGTCAAAACAAGAAAGGACCAGAGGACAAGACATCTGACCTCTTTCATGTGGGCTGAGGTCAGAGAAACACAGTAGCAGAGAGATGACCACTCAGAATCAGCTATGAGAGCACTTTCTGAGTGTGTTTATATGAGTGTGTGTGTGTGTGCGTGTGTGTGTGTGTGTGTGTGTGTGTGTGTGTGTGTGTGTGTGTGTGTGTGTGTGTGTGTGTGTGTGTGTGTGTGTGTGTGTGGGTGTGTGTGTGTGTGTGTGTGTGTGTGTGTGTGTGTGTGTGTGTGTGTGTGTGTGTGTTCTGTCCAATCAACAGCAGTTACTGTAGCGAGATGCATTTTTCATTCTCCATCTCTCCTCCCAGAAAAAAAGGTGACCTACATACAAAATCCGCAAAACTCTCAGAGATAAAAGTGAGAAAGTGCCTTCTGCCTGCGTGAGTGTGTGTGTATGTATGGATGCGTGGGGGAGGATAGTGTTGGGGTTATGGTAAATGTTGCATCAGTAATGAAAACCATAGTGCTGCTGCTCAGTGCTTTATTCTTGCACATTGCTATAGCAACCACTGAGTCAGACGGGGGTGATGAAAGAGGGCCTTGACTATTCCATGTATATCAGTGTCTTTTTGCTTTCCTTTTTTGCTCAAAGATATACTAAGCATCCATAATGGAGAATTGCAAAGAAACAATGGGATCCCTGGTGTTCTACCTTAGAGATATCCATTACATTTATCTGATAGAGTCTCAGCTTCAGCTTACATTGCACAAACAAACAGGTACGTCCAGATTACCATAAGAGATCCTAACATTTCAACCAACCAAAAGACTGTGGTTGGTTATATTCCATTCATCACTTGCAAATTGGTCATCAGAACTTAGATCTGGGAAAGGTGTGACCTTAGTGCCAAAATTAAGACTATTGTGCCCCCTCCTTGTTGCAGGTGGATATATCCATTCTGAAACCAGCTGCAGATTTGATTTACAATAGGTCAGCAGTGCTGACTGAGTTTCCAGCCAGCCAGCAGTTACTGTGTGCCAATGTTAAGTCTAGCCTGTTCAAGGCTAATGGCAGTATATTCAATGCTAACACTAGCCTGTACGATGCTAACACTAGCCTATCCATGCAAATGGTCATAAATCAGATCAGTACCTGACTTCAATATTCAAAGTAAATTTCTGTGACAAGGAAGTAGCCAAAGTTGGGAGCTAAAATTGTGCCGTAAGTCCCTGCTGCTGGTTTCAAGTCAGAAAACTATTAGGAATGGCTCATTATTTGGATCAGTGAACATCCTAACAACTAGCAAAGCAAACTATAAAAATAAAACATATTTCTTATCTCTTCATACATTTAAACATTGTAGCAGTTTGTTTATTACCACAAGTCCCATTGAAATACTATAATGTCCCCTGAAGGAACAGTTTTGACCTGTCTTTTCCACATTAACGCTACATTTACACAATAGGTCTTGATGCTGGACTTCAATGTGTTTAAACTTAAGGGCCACAAAATGGAAGCAAGAAGTAGGAAATTGGGACTAAACAGTGATAAATAACCAAAGACCTAAAGATAACCTTGGTGAAAAAATGACTATGCATGGGTTCTGTTAGTGTCCATGAAGAAATTCATTTAAAATTTAGAAAAGAAGAACGACACAAAATAACTAGACTTGTTTTAAGGTGAGAACAATAAGCTATGATGTATAAAATGTAGCAAATCACCATGTATGTTGCTGTTGCCTTAAAAAGGAATAATAAACCTCAAATTGTTCCCCATTTTTTTCAGTCAGGTGACTTCTTAAACGCACATAAACGCTAGTCGTTCTTTTCTTTTCCTTGTTCTCAGTCAGGTTGGAAAGCAACAGTCAAGGTTATACAGTTCTAGGAATCCTTGAAGCTACAGTAGTTTAACAAAGAAAGCCCATGGAAGAGCAGCTTTTATTGCTTCTGTCAGTTAAGAGAAGAACTGGAGTGCTTTTGTCTTGAAGCAAGAGAAAAAGAGGCTGTGCTTTACACTCATGAAATGTATGCAGTGTGCAGTCTGCATGGGGGTGAGCCTGGTGTTACAGAGTTATAAAAAAAACATGCCATCATTTCTCAGAAACCACAGAGCTGGTTGCCATGGGAATGCTGCAGGGAGCTCCTCATCCTCCCACCAATGGGCTTCAGTGATTTGTTACCCCAGGAAACCTGGCTTGTTGCCTGGGAGACCAGAGGCTGTGTGCTCCACTTCAAATGAAGAGTCGGTTCTGCCTGGCTGAGGCACACAGTGGAAAACAAAATGCTCTATTGATGCCTGGGATTATTTTAATGTGGATGGAAGGAATATTGATTGGGCCAGAAAGCTGCCCATGGTAGAAATTGCATCATTCTGATATTGTACAATTTGACAGTATAAATGTTTTGTGTTTTTGTTGTATAATAAAACACAAAACATTTTATTTTACAACAAATAATAAATGTTGTATATTTATTAAAAAGAAATGGATCCAAGTCCGGATCCAGAAAGTGAGGAGAGGAAGCGGTATTGCCTCAAAAAACAGTTTTGACATCGTTCGCCCACATCAAAAAAAGCATGACTATAAATGTCTAATTGCTTCAAGATTCCTTAACTGTCAATCACTAACATTTTAACATACTTGTCAGACTTTATTCACCTAAAACCTGTGAATCAGCCTCATAAATTAACACTTTAGAATTTATCTAGAAACAAATAATGTAGGGGAAACTAAGTGCATGAACCATTTTCAAAGTTGGTGAAAACACTAAGGTGCTAAATGAAAAATTAGCTGTGCTTTTAGTGCATCTGCAGAATCATAGAAGTTTGCCCATTATTGGTTAGAGATCTGGTTCATTTTCAACAACATTAAGACCATCACAAAAACAGCATGGAAAAATATATGCCCACTGTGGCATTTCACAAACATGCAATATAAAAAACATGTCTGCATAATCAATGTCCAGGTAATATGATTTCACAGATGAGTAATATCTGGCCGTAAACAGGTAGTGAGAATAGCAATAAATGGAATGGAAAATGGAAACATGATTTGTTGGTACTAGCAAACACTTCTTTCAGATTACAACTTGGATTCTGGAACATTTTCATCTGATCTGACTGATTTCTTTCCTGTGGGACGTCAGACAATCATATGTCATAACAAATATATGAGAGAGGGAGCATTGCAGCCATAAAGCAGGATATGACTCTGATTATCCACAAGTCATGATGGATGCTGCAGTGAATGCCCAGGGAGAAACCAAATGGTGCTGGTTTTCAGTCTCAGCTCAGCAAGGAGACGACCTTCATAAAAGTGTTCATTGATGTCCATATAAACACGAATTGTGGAAGAACCACAGTGCTGGTTCTGCGGGACATCAGTGCAGCTTTTGATGATCCTGTGGCACTGAATCGACTGGAGAGTTGGGTCAGACTCTCCGGCTCAGTACTCAACTGATCTTACATAACAGGGATTTCTTTGTTTCAGTAGGAAACTTCTCATCGAAGCGGACAGAAGTAACATGTGAGGAACCCAAAGGTTCAATCCTTGCATCCCTTTTATTCAATATCTATATGCTCCCACTACCTCACGTTATAAGATTAGCTACCATAACTACCCGGATGATACACAGCTCTACATTATGATGATGTCACTAAGGGACTAATGTCTCAGCAAGACCTAGAGAAACTCATCCATGTGTTTATCTTTAGTCGTATTGATTCTGCAACAGTGTCTTCACCGGTCGGCCTAAAAACTCAATCGTCCAGCTGCAGCTGATTCAGAACGTTGTTGCTGGAGTTCTGACTAAAGCCAGAAAATTAGAGCCCATCACACCAGTTCTAAAGTTACTACGCTGAATTACTGAACGGCTCTCCATTAAAGATCTGCTGTTGTTGGATCAACCATCCAGACCTGTCAGGTCTTCTAGCTCTAGTTCTGCTCTGCATCCAACCGAAACACAGAGTTTTGTTAAATCTGGACCAAAAACCTGTCTGTTCAGAACTGCTTTCAAAATCTGGTCATGAATCATGAATCAATAATTTGATGTGCAAGATGTATTGTTGTTATCTGTGTGTTCCATGACTTTGTATTTCTATGTTTTTATGATGTAAAGCACTTTGAAATGCTTTGTAGCTGAAAAGGTGCTATACAAATAAAATTTGATTTGATTTGGATTTGATCCTCTTCAGAACTTAATGAATCCATTTATTTTCTTTTATTTCATTTTTCATTGCTTTTTATGTGTGTTCCGCTCTCTCTCTGGAACTGCCTCCATATGTCATGCAACAGGCAGATCTACAGCCACACAGACGGCATTTAAATACAAAGTGATATTCTGTTTTAGAATATTAGCTTCACAGTTTGCAGTGCTGGTTCAGCATAATCAGAGGAAAGTATGTTTGACATAACAGATTCATGCCTTGCAAATCTTTTCTGGCAGCAGACCACTAAGCTTTGTGTTGTAATAATAACATATCTTGGATCACACCCACAGCTTGGGCCTGTGATTCTCTGAAATGATGCTAATGATGTAAGCTGTGTTACATGGTGAAGGCTAACTGGTTTGACTTGGCCCAATAGAAGTCTAACTGCTTGCTGCTTACTGCTGGCAGCTGTCCTGGATAAAGCAGTGGTGCAGCAGCTCCTGGTATCAGTATCTTCTGTTGGTACTTGAAATCAGACCTGAACTTTGCTTTTTGTCTGCCCTGCTATTCTTCACAAAGCATTTTCTTGAATTTTTGGTGACAATTTTTCTGATACAGTGTTCAGGTGCAGCATAGGGATCTTTCTGCATCACACACAATACAAGAAAACACTAGTGAAGGACAAGTGTGATTAAAAAAGCAGGAGAAAACACAAACAGTCCTAATCTGAATTCATTATTGTTCTTTGCGCTATTATTTTATAACTGATTATGGAAATTAGTGAACAATTTATGTGCAAACTATTAGAAATTCCTAAAAAAAAAAAAAAAAAACAGCCAAATACATTTAATAATTTAGCGTAGGCTTTTCTGTTGAGGATGGGAAGGACATGATGTGAGACTGATTGTTCTTAAGGCCAAAATGAACCAGTTCAGTCACCAGCAGTTCATATTAATTGCATCTTAAACCATAGAGGCTACTGTTTCAGACTTTACAGTAGCCAAAGGCCTAAACTCATTTGTGCAAAACACGTACTGCAAAAAAAAAAAAATGTCTCAATACATTACTGTCAAACCTGCAAAACATCCTACAGGTTCACCAACCAACAAAAACATGACACACTATTACATGCATAGAACCACACTAATAATTTGACAATGCAGGGCTGATGTTTCAAGATACAACGCAGGAGTTTGAGTTCTATAGTGTTCCAGAGAAGCAATTTGAATTAAAAATCCCAGTGAGACAAAGTATGCCAAACATGATGAATTATTCAATAGAATGCCATATGGAGATGCAAATGATATCTCAGTAATTCACCTGAGTGAACAACAGCACCGCAGGGGGGAAATATCTCAGCATAATCTACAGGATGAATTTTTGTTAAAAGTCAGAAACAGTGAAGGCCAAAGCTGTTTTTCTTGTATATGAAGACCCTGTTGAAGAGTCTGAAGAGTTTTGATATGCCAAAGTCATTTCATCTGCTCAAATAAACAGTTTTTCTGTTAATCAAAGTATAAATGTTACTGATGAAGAGCCAGTCAGCAAGGTTTCCTTGAATAGATACTATGCTGTGTGCTTTGTTTCTGCCATCAAAAGTCAAAACTACATGTAGAAAATTTTAAATTAATTCCATAATACCAGTCACTGAAGTAGCTGTTTATTCCTAACACCCCACATTTCTATTATCCATGCACACACCCAGATATCTGTGTGAAATATAACTTTGGTATCCGTGGAATACAATTATACCAGTTAAACCATCATGTTTATGTTAATGATCTACAGTACAACTCACTGATACAATCATGTCTTCATTCGGGTAATCGGTTCATTTTATCTGGCCATATTTCTATCCACACCCTCATGTGCAGAATGTCTGATTATGTGAGTAAAAACACAAACATTGAAGGAGCTGCATCACTTCTATGACTCGTTCTCAAGGTTAACAGAGCACTCTCAGTATTTCAGCTGCTACTGTTGTTTTAAGCTGGAAGCCATGTTTGCTGTGTGCAACAGGAATGAGTTCATAAAATGAAAGTAATTTTAGCCTAAACTGGCTTTTCGATGTGCTAATCAGCTTCAGGAATGTCGTTTTCCCTCATATTTAAGTGATGGACAGTGAGTTTGTAAAAACACAGACTCCAGATTGGGTCATGAAAAACTCATTCCTCTATTTTGTGGGTTCAGTGTGTCAGTTTCAAGTCTATATTGCATATTACACAATGACACTGAATTTTACCTGAAGTTAAAAATTGCAATTTTCTAGTTTCCAGTTGTAAAAACACAACAGAATGTAAATTGAGCAAAATCATTTGGTTAGACCGGAAATATTAACAAGGCTGTTTCTTGCCTAACAGTTTCATCCAACCACGAGGAGAGAAGTCTCTAATATATTTTATTCCAACAGAAGCTACATAAGATCATTAATAACTTAAAGACATTGAAGACTGAATTGAAACCTTTGTACTTGTTGGGTTTAAAATGCCTAAGAATGCTTTTGAAGTCTAATTCTCCCTTCAACTATCTTCTGACTCCTCTTCTGTTTCCTGCTGAAAATTTCACTCTAACTACAGAAGGGAGGTTGTGTCGTTTCCTCGGCAGCAGAAGTCTGAAGCAAGACAAAAATATCATTCTTTTCGTTTCCCCAAATGTTTCACACAGTAACTCTGGCTTGGCGTGGTTCTAGGACACAGCAAAACTGGCACAATAATGAAAACTTGTATGGAAAAGAAAAACCTTGACAGAGTTCATTCCTAAAAAGAGCTCAATTGGGAATTCATTACATGCATACAATGTTGTCCTCAATAAAACACATTTAAGTGAGCAGAGAACTGAAAGATTCTCTCTGTGTATCGAATATTTTCTGAGAGAACTTTGAAAAGAAACAACGATTAGGAATGGACCCGTTCATATTCCTTTAGCAAACTACCAACAAGATAAAATAATGTCAGACAAAGCAAATCACAGAGTGAAAATAGCAATATAAATGATGTTATCATTATATATTATTTTTCCATGATGTCTCCCCTGACCGCACGTCACTAACAACTTTTAGTTGTTAATCAGTTATTATACACAACGAGCAGTTCAACAGTATTAACAAATAAAAATGTGTACATCTCCACCCACAATAGCAAGTCAACAAGAACATCAACAGTAAGATCCAACAATAACTTTTGTGCTTCTCACTTTTGGGTCCTTTTTGACTACTGCTTCTGGTTTGGACTGTTTCTGGATCATTTGCTCAAACTTTTAGCAATCTGTGTGTGTTTAAACGTCATGGTCAATAAATTTCCCAATCTATCGCTCATCTCCCACTCCTGTTTTTCCCATCGCAAGCTGGTTACAATACAGCAGCACGAAATTTGGACACCTGTAAGATTTTTGGTCTTGAGTGTATGTGAAAGCATCACTGAGCACACGGGCAAACCTGCATTAACGACGTGAAAAATGGGATATTACCATGTTTTCATGACCATATTCCAATCATATTTACACACGTGCAAGCAGACGTAATCTGCCTTTTGCACATCTAAAATGAGTAATAGCCTTTAGCCTGTTCATTTTTGAATCACACCACATCTCAAAGCACACTAGAAACCTTCAAGTCTTTCCCACCCCTCCCCCGTCAGGCTCTCTGTTCCTCTACACACACAACAAAAGCCTTTAGATGAACTCAGTGTCCAATGTAGAACCAAGAATCAATCCACAGCAGCCGGAGATGAAAACATGAATTATTTTTAAAGAAAACATATCAGATGACTACTAAAGTAGCACGGTTCAGCCAAGCTTGTGCCTTATTAATTACTGCTCTGTAACCCAGAAGGAAAGCGGAGAACATGGGATGGTTTTATTTCTAATGATGAATGTGCAGGTATCCAAGCAACTGATCAATGCATATTCAGTCTGGGAACAAACTGAACTGTTCCAGCTGAAAATGAAAGCTCTGTGATTATCATGCAGAACATGCTGTCAAGCTGTATTTCTGTGTGAGTGCTTTTGGGTGTGAGCTGTGAGCACTGGCGGCCATGCTGCTATTTATATCTGACATTGGCAGAGTTGAGTGAGGACACTGAGTTGCATAAGGACAGACTGTAGAAGAGATGCAATGGGAAAGCTGCTGTAGAATTCCTTGTTTAGATTCTATTCAGCATTGTAAGGCAAGGCAAATATATATATATATATATATATATATATATATATATATATATTATATATATATATATATATATATATATATATATATATATATATATATATATATATATATATATATATATATATATATATATATATATATATATATATTTAGCATTCAAATCAATTTTACAAGATAGAGTAAGAGTAATAGCCTTTAAAAACTGGAAATAAACCAAAAGAGCAATAGTGAAAACATAAGCATCATGTAAAAATAATACAACACATCCTGAGAAAATGATACAGGGTCTGTTACCATGATTTTAATTCCAGCACCAAATAATTTCCAAATATTAAACAGTTAATATTCTAGCAGGGAGAATTTTATCTATGTTGGATTGTCAAGTAGTGGCTACATTGGCAGAACAAAAATGGAACTGAATAACATAATACGACACTAGAATCATCCACAGTCTATTCACACAGTGACTTAAGAGTTGTTACTTTTTCTGACTAAATTCTAAGTTTAACATTTTCAGCTTATTCACTCTCTATAGACACAGAAGTTTTTCATTAGAAGTGGTTAAACTCCAGCAGATAACAGCTGCAGTCTCCAGGGTGATGTAGGGAATAACATCCAGACATTCAGTCTCAGAAGTCATTGGTAACCACTTAACCTCCGACCCTTCCCTTTTTAATCTTTAGCAGTTCGCTTTGTTGTGACATGCAGCAAGTAACTCTCCACAGGGACTCGTAGAAGGTCTGCTCAGTCTGTGTGGCTCTTTAATTTCCTAATGAGTTACATGTCCTGCTAAACTCATTCATCATCACTGGAACACGAGTTGATATACCCAGAAACCCCCTGAATGTCGGAACCAAGCAAATCCAGTGTATAATGTTGAAAATAAAATTGCATCATACAGCAATAAATGTTCCACATTAACAGACAAATCTCATCTGTATTCCATAAAATTTCAATTTAGTCCCACTTTATATACATACAGCCAAGACTCAAGACTGAACACATAAAACAAACCATCAGAGGACCAAATTTTACATCCCTCAAAATAAAAAATCTGGCTGCACCACGTTACAGAATCACCCAGGGAAAACAGTCTTTTCATAAAACGTGTTGCACATTTCCCTTCAGTGTTTCTTACGACACTCTTAACCAGTAGAATGTGTTTGTCGAATGGAATTGAACATAACGCAAACCAAGACTTCAATCCTGACGGGAAATTAGATGTTAGATTTTCTACATTTCTTCAAAGCGTCTTTGTAGCAGATCTAAAGAAACATTTGACTGAAAGCACATTGTTGGATTACTGTCTTTAAGAGCAGCTCCTCCAACAGACGGTAAATAGACTGAACATAAATAGCTTTTCCAGTCAAGTTCTTCCGACTCTTACTGTCTTGTTCTAAAAATCCTGACACCTGCAAAGTCATCAGAGAGTTTTCATGTGTTTCTGCTGGTGACTGGACTCTGACTTGTGGTGAAAGGAAATGGTGAAAGTACGAATAACATGCATTACTGCAGAACATCTCAGAGACAGCTGGGAAAAATCTTTATGGCGAGGGCAACATGATGGACTTCACACTGAAGGATGTTTTGCAAATTGACCAAAATTCATAATCCTGTGAGAACATGCTTTTGGTAACACCAAGTCAGTGCACCAAGATTTCATCACCTGCTGCTGCTCTCACATGTGTTTCAGCATCAGTGTTATGCTAAAGTTTTTCTTCTGTAAAACCTAAAGCTGTATTGTGCATATAATGACAAGCAGACCATGATTATCATTATTTAAGTAAACCAGACTGGTATCATGGATGTCCTGTGCTGCAGCCATTGTTTTCTGTCCCGTTTTTCTCCCTGGAACAATAACTGAAGCCTCTCTTTCACTCTTCACGTGGCCTCAATCTGTCACATGGCATCATGGCAACGTCTGCTTGCACACATTGCTACAATGAATAAATACTGACTCAAGAACATTCATGGTGCTTTAAACCACTGTTGCATCACCCATGTATTTTTGACAAATTGTACATTGGCATAATTTTCTTACTATGGCATCATATTTCCCATCATCTTTGGAGTGTCGTTTGCCTTGAGGCAAACTTTGTACTTATTTGCATGCAGATCAATCCCCCGTAATGTGGCTCTGGAAGATCTTTGTTTAGTAACAGTAACATTGAGTGGATGTTCATTGAAGCTGGTGCAACAGGACGCTGCAAACATTTACAGCAAATCTTTTCACCATCTTTGGTTCACTGCAGAGACAAACATTTTAGTAATTCAATGAATGAGAAGAAATTCAGTATCTCATTTTGCCAGTCAAGAGTGAAAGACATCAGTTCACCCGTCACAGCCGAAAAGAACAATAGTGTAAGTGAAGAAACTTCAGAACAAATATACAAACCACCCTAACAAAGTTTACATGTATGCATCCAAGCTAATCCAAGTTATTTTTTCCATATTTCCGCAGATGTCGCGTGAGGAGTACCTCAAGATTCAGTCCTTGGACCTCTCCAAGTTAATATCTACATGCTCCTTATAGATCAGATTAGAATAAGAAAAAGGATTTGTTGCCACAGTGATGCAGATGATACACAGTTCTACATTACGGTGTCAACAGGTGAACAGTTTCAAGCATTGAATACATGATTAGAACAAGCCCATGCTGAATGTTTCAGTTCTGTCCCTGGTGGTTGTAACAACCTCCTCAGCCTCAACCTCCTGTTCTTGTTAAATTACAAAATAAAACTTGTTTTAAGTCATATTTGATAAGTATATAAAATATTTTAACTATTGAAGGTAACACAACTACTTGATTGTGCTATAAAATAGCACTGTGTGAATGGAAAACATACAATACCGCCCCTTTAAGGCTTTTCCACACAGTGTACAGAATTTTTCCTACATTGTTTGACTCTGACAGACCTAAGTTAAAAGTCTCAGGGACCTTCATCACCTCGCTTCCTCCTCATCCCCTTTAACTTCATTTGTTAAGAAAATATCTCAAAATGCTTTGATTTGAAGGAGTAGTGTTGGTTTTTACTAGAAGGTAATTCAGTGACTGATTCAGTGACAACACACACCGTCTACTTCTATAAATAAAATGAGTTCCTGTCCTGGAAGCTGGTGCAGCTGTACATGTGCCTGTGCTGCCTGCTGCTGGCACAGATCTCAGCCTGTTTCATTTATGCTCTCCTCTTCCGGCTGGCTATTTCTGGTCCCCTCACTCTGTCCGCGGCTTCCAGTCTATTTATCTCTTCTTGCGTGGGTGTGCAAGAACATGTATGTGTGTGTCTTCCTCAAACATTCACACCCGCCTTCCAGCAGGTTTATTATGAATTCATCAAATTACTTTGTGTTCCTCCTCGCCTTCACATGGCCTCAGCCACCCTGCCTCTTCACCAACCCACAGCTTCTCTCCACCAGCACTACTTTTAGACTGCAGAGCTTCAGGCTACCACATTCCCTCTTGTTCCATCTAAGAGTTTCAGAAAAACTCTAATTGCAAAACTCTGCACCTTGAACGTTTATCACATGTTGTCTAGGTCTGGGACTTTGATGCCTTAACTTTGATTAATTGATTCTGTCTTTTGACTGACCAGACATTTCCAAAGCCTTGACATCATTATCTTTATTGTTTAAAGAGATAGTAACACTGGTCAACAGCCACAATATTATGTTGGATTTTTTAAAACTGTTTTGGGGTCATATTGATGAGCTGAATCCAAAAATCACATTAGTTTTCCTCAATCAGGTCAACTTTGTGAACTGTAGAGCAACATAAGCATCAAAATGCATGACTTGCTCTCACATCTGGATCGGTTTCCTGACAATCTGGATCAATGATGATGAGCAGGAGGAGAGATTCCATCAGGACAGGAAAGAGACATATTCAAATTACATGTCCATAATTTAAAATCCATAATTTACTTGCTCTTTTATAGCTAAGTTGGAAGAGGATTACAAAAGTCTAGTCCATGCATCACTGAGCAAAACATTCATTGGGTTAGGTTAGTCTTATGATGTGTCCCAAATAAAAGAGAAAAACATTGCTGTGCATGGCATTACGAATTCAGGCTAAAATATATCATCGTATTAATACATTCATTTCAGTTTGAAATGCAGCAAAATCAAACACACTTTTAAAGGCCAAACGGATCACAGACTCTAATTAGTGCAGCAACACCAACGCCTGGTAAAAGCCCTGGAGTATTTATTAATGAACTGCTGATGAGACTGGAGGAGTGATGGGTGTGAATTTAACATTGGTTTTTTTCAGAGAACATCTGACATCATTATCTGCTAAGGAAAAAAATAGTAGGAAAAGTGTACAAAAAAATACAACAAACAGGAAATGAAAATATGTTTTTCTTTTCTCTCCAATTCAGTCTCTGTTTGACTCACTAAAGTGATCTGCTGTTCATTAGACCCAGGAGATTCAGGCTTCTTTCTAAATACATCAAAACGTCTGACTAAAGTCAACATTTATTAACAATAAAAGAGGACAGAAATGTGTTAGGTAAGATTGGAGAAAAAAATAACTTAATATTTTAAATTCATGTGCAAAATTGTTACTGAAAACATAGTGGGAGACAAAAGAAGAACATAAACCAATCAAATGAGATGATCTGGATTTTGACTTCTGTCATCTGAATCCACCTCTAATACATGGAACAAAACACATCATATGGAGGAATGTCAGAGCATCAACACATTGCAGGGATTAAGTCACACAAACTTTCTCTGCCCCTCAGAGTGAAGCTTTGAAGGAGTTTCTTCTTGCAGGAGCAGATATAGTTACTAATGAACTGATGTGGACTCCAGGGGTGAAATCAAAGATAGAGATGATATACAAAACCTTATGGTAAAGAATAATCTATTTCCACAAAAATATATCTAAGGTAAGCAGGAAAAGGAAGGCAGCCGTCATTATAAGAGTTTAAAAGTGAAAGCAGTGTTTGCAAAGATGAAGTCAGAATGTTGCAGACTTTGTGGAAATCAGAACACGCAGAGGAGATGTCTCTTTGTGTTCTTCATCAGTTCTGATGAAAATGCTGGAAGATATTTTTCACATAAGATTATACAAATTCTGCTTGACCCAACCACATTATTATCTTGTCTAGAAATGAAAAAAAAGCCTACTGGTATTAATTGTAGCTTTAGAAATGGTAGAAGGTTTTTTATTCTTGCTGGTTTCCATCAGATTAAAGATTCAAATCTTTTTCAACATGAAGATAATGCCTCAGATAAAGCCTTGGAGAAGTTATGACATCTAGATAAGGTTACTGATGACAACTTCAAATAATTGTAGCCAGAATCCTGAGTTAGAAAACAATGCAGGGATAAAGTGTTATTCTCTAACAAGAGTGTTTTATGTCTGTTTCTTTGGATCTATAAATAATACACTGATCAGGCAGCAGCAGCTCCCTAGGCTCTGAGCACAACACACACACAACACACACACACATACACATACACAACTCCACACACACAAACGCACTTCTCACTCTAACGAGTCAGCCACAGTTTTGCACTTGTGTTTTGGCTTCACCACCATTTTTTTTCTCTCTTTGAATTTTTACACAACTTTTTCTCCCTGCTGCTCTGCTTCTGCCTTTTTATCCGTCGTTACTCTCCAGAATTCTTCTGCCTCAAATGCACAACCTGCATTCATTCAGTATTTGCTCCAGAATAAAACCATGGAATTGTGACGCTTCTGTTTTCCCTTGTCACCTGAATTTGACTAACATAAGGCTGTGTATGTGCATAACACATGCATAAAGTGATGTGCTGCAAATGGTTTTAACATAAATTATTTTTCAGCAAAATTTGCTTCTAGCATTATATAGAAAGTTTAGGATTTACACTAGTAGAGTGTGTATGCTTTGTCTCAGACAAGTCAGAACAATTGAAGTAAATGTTCAAGAGGGAATCTGAAACTGAAGCAGAAACATGTACTGACTTGGTACCAATATTATCATATTTTGGATCACTCTGTCCACCTCAGTCTGAAAGACATTACATCATGTTTTCAGTCTGTCTGCATATCTAAAGTCTTCTCAAGAGTTGAGGAGCACAGAAGCTAATGCTATGTCCTCTTTTCCAGTTGAACTGAAACTGATTCTTGAGTGAATAAGTTAATAAATTATTAGAGCTTTAGATTAAATGAAAGATTACTTTAAGGTACAGATTGCTTGATGATTGCATCGTTTTGTGGTTTGAAAATAAAAACAACTGAAACATGTAAGACTCTGAGGAGACAAATGCCAAAATGAACTCCCATCTGTAAACACACACACAGTAATTCAGCAAATGAGTTGGTCGTGTCTCCATAGCATGGATCCAAAATACTTCTAACATGTTATTGTAGTTCTTTCTTTTTATGAAATCTCTAACATCCAAATACCAGCTCTACAAAAAGACTGTTTCTTATATTAATATTTATCGCACACATAACATCATCTATTATTTCTACAGCAGCAACAGTTTCAGCAAATAGATCAAATCAACTACAGATGAAAGAATTTCCTTGGAGACCAAATAAAAAACGTTCTGAGTAACAAAGCTTCTGCTGCAGGTCAGCGCTGAACAGCAGCAGGCCGGCTAAAGGCCTGAGGAGAAACACTTCGACATTCGTGGAAAAAGCCCCAAGCTTTGTTAGCTGCAGTTTTGCATTTTTATTCAAACTTGTTTTAGATTTATAACAGTTTGTGCTTTTAATAATTTTTGAATTCTTTTTCTTGTTTTGTCTCAGAAAATATGAGTCTTTGACAGCATTTCAAAAAAAAAAAGTCTCCGTGTGTAGAAAATCAGATTAGACATTTTTCTGGTGTCAGTAAATACCGACTTTCCTTCTGGTCCAGCCTGAATTATTACTCCAACTTGGTTCTTCCACCAAAGCAAAGAGAGAGAAAGAGGAGAAATAAAAAACAGGACAGTTGGTCATTTATGCAGGCATTTCTTTTTCACTTGTACATTGCTTGTTTTTTATGCAACATCCTAATATTTCTTCCTTTTTTCACTCTGGTGTTCAAGCCGCATTCATTTTTAGCTTGTCGTCTTGCTGCAGAACATCTGTTTGTATATCTGTATGTTACAGCAACATTTAATTTCCCTTTGGGACAAATACAGTATTTTTGAATTTGAATTTAACCACATCAAATGCAGCAATTTAATTCAATAGCAGTCAGGATCTGACGCCGTTAGCCTGTATGTGTCCTTCATTCTTTCTCCTTTTGTTTCCTTCTTTTCAGTATTGCTCTGGATGTTTTCAGAGTCTTGTTGGCGTCAGCTCTCCTGCCCCACCCAGCAGTTCATCTCTCCTCGTTGCCCCGTGCTTTTATTTAATAGTCTAATCCAGTTGAGTCTCAGATACGCCCCGTGCTTTATTGGGACATGCACTTAGGGGAATGACTTTCTCCGACCACTTTGGCACACTGCATCAACCCAACCCCCAAACTCCACACACCACTAGCGCTCCATCTGTCACACACAAGCTGCTGCGAAAATGCTATTCAAGAGCGGCCATGTTTCAAATACCTACCATTCCCATCCGTCCATTGAAAATGGAGAGCCTCCCTATTTTGCAGAGATGTTTTCTACTCTCTTTAAAAACCTTAGTAACCTTAGTAAACTTTTGCTGAGTCACAACAATCATCTTTTCTGTTACTTACAAGAAAGAGTTTGTGATGGACAAAAAAAGCCCTTGTCTCCATCAGAACCTGAGTTAGAAACACCAAATGCTTCGAAGTTGGTGTTTCTAATTCCAACTTAACTCAAAAATTGGCGTTAGGCAATAAGAGTCAAACAAGATGGCGAGAAAGTTCTTACAAATGAAACTCAGAACATAATTTAAATTGTTATGCTCATAAACAATTCAGCAATATTTTTCAGTTGTTTCTTATCCATACAATAAAATCATAAAACAAGAAAATGTGACAGTGAAACAGTAGCGTTTTGGTGCCATTTATTGAGATCCGCAAACAAACTGACGAACCAGTTCCTGAATCATTCACCTTGTACCGTTCCACTTCCGAGGCTTCAAACGTCACAGCCTTCATCAACACAAGCTTTGAAAATTCTCCTGGGTCACTCGACACGCGCTCCGAAGCCTTGACACCAAACACACATCACTACCTCTGGTGTCTTTTACGGAACTTCTGAATCTGCAGTCCATCTCTCCATCATCCTGGTTCAAGAATTTGACATGAATGTTCTCAATGAACCCTTTAAATCTTATTATTGTCCTGAGAACATTTGTTCTCCGGAGAACAAAGGTTCAGACATCTTAACAAAACCACGACACATTCAAATGGATCAATGTCTAACTCTTGAGTAAACGTGCATGATGTGACTTATTGCACATTATCTAAATTCTAGAAACTGTTTTCCAGATGATAAGTCACACTTCTCCTTTTTTATAGTTTTTCTGTTCCTGCATCTTGCAGTCAGGTGTGTCTTCAGTCTTGTTTTCCTCTTCATGATTAATGCATTAAATGTTAATTCATACCCTTCATACCCTTGTACTTGCCTGAGAGATTAATATTAAAAAAAACTGTGCAGTCAGTTTTTTTCTTGGTCTTACCACTTCATGCAACACAAGCAGCATAACCATCCCTCCATCATAGCGTCGGCGCACAGACATAGCTGGGTTCAAAACTACCAGCACCATTCCAGTCGAACGTCAAAAGTTTCTGAGTTTGTTGGAAAGCAGGGAACTGAACACAACGTGTCACCGGATCACATCAATGTGTCTGGTAAAAGTTCATGGGCTATTTCTCCTAGCACTAGACTCACATTAGTTTGTGTTGTATTTACCCAGAATGCCCTGCACTGTAATCCACCTCCTGCTATTGGAGTGGTCTCCAGTCAGTTTGGCATTCACATCTCAATTTGAACTGCACTAGAGTTTCTTTCAACGACCCACGACCCGGGTTTGTAGGCAGACCAGAGTTTGATGGCACACATTCACACTTCTCCAAACAAAGGAGAGTTTAGTTAAAGTAGATTACTAAAATACGACACCTGCTGCATATTGTTATATGTTCAAGGAAAGGATGAGCACACATGCTTACTCTAACAGGTAATATCTGCAGAGTCCCAGCTCTGCAGTGTTTGTGGGAAAACAGTTTACTTGGAAAGAAGGATTTTGTGATCCTTTGATCTTCCTGTTTGCCAGCTTTGTTTAGCTGCTCTGGTGTAATCTGTTGGTCCCTTGAGGACAGTTTGGCCTGAAATGACCTCAGCCTTACTCCTCTCTGCCCCCCCCCACCTCTCTCACAGCAATTCATTATCTGACCTAGCCAAGCGCTCACATGTACCCTGATTCATTTTTCTGCCGTCTCTTGGCTGCACCTCGCTCACACCTTCGCCCTACCAACTCTCGGTTGCCTGGAAATGTTGATTGTCCTTCCCAGTTTGTGCCTGCAGGCAGCTCATGCAGGTTCCCACACAAACATGCACACCGGCAGGCTCCGTCTTTGTCTTTTTATAGCTCAGTCTTGTTAAGCACAGGAAGCAGATCTCTCCCTGGTGAACAGTGAACATCTCCTGCAGCCCAAACAGTTTGTGTTATATAACCAAAGACTTTTCTAAAGCTGTCTTAGGAAAGTATTTGGGTTAGTTGAAGCCTGTCTTCCTGCAGCTGTACTTTGGATGAATTATGTTGATTTGATATTTTGCGTTTTCTCTGACAGCATTTACTTTACACAAGCCCAGAAGAACAAGGCACATTGTGTCATTTTGTCTGATGGCAGTCTGTGTATTCTTCTTGAAGCTGGGTACCACAAACACAGAGCGTTAGCACATTTGACATTCCTGCATGCCAGGAGGCCCATCATGATTCTCTAAAAGTAATTTTTCAAATCGGAGGTTAGTCAAGATGTTTCCTTGATTGCCAACATGACCCGAATGTATTCAGAGGAACCAGTGTCAAGTTGGAGCACACTTTCAGCCTCAGACGTTTTGTGTTAACCACAAGGTGTTTCGGTTTTGTGTCTGTTCTGTTGCTGAAGCAGGACATAGGATCCGTCAGTTGCTACCACAAATACATGCTGCAAACGGACCTGAGATCACCAGTGGAAACAGAAATATGCGCCGGAGTATCATCTGCATATGGATGCAGAAGATAAGACGGGTGAAGAGAAAGGAACAAACTGAAATATGTGCAGGCTTTAAATGGAATTTAGAAAGACATAGCTAAAGGGGAGGAAAGGTTTTTGTACACATAAATAAGGAGAGAAGCAGAAGTTCTGATTCAGTAAAGATCGATAATAAATCAGGATGATTTAAAAAGAAAAATAAACATTATGTGTAATAATGCAGGTGAAAACTGCCTCTGCTTCTCCACACCAGGACCTGCTGGAGCTACGCTGTGTGATTGGTCAGAGGTTTGTTGCTGTATTGTACGCAGTAATGTGTTCAGACAGCAATATTGATATAATCCTTCAACTCCTTCCACTATCTGATGTTTGTATCTGCAGGAGGCATGAATAACTTTGGGGAGCCCCAAAGGTAAGATAAGATCATTTTATTTATGTAGCACATTCAAAGTGTTTTACATGAATTAGAAGGAAATACAGACAAAACAACGAAACCAAAAGAAAGACAAAAAGGTATCATTGCATCATTAGTCCTTAGTATTTATATCTATGTGAAGATATGTCTGAAGAAATCCACTCATAATAATAACTGAACATCACAACCCCACTAAAATACACACATTTCCTGTTTGGACAGACTCATGTGGGATGGTCAGTCGCTCTGCTTCTCTCCAAATTTCCCTGCAAGGCCATGAAGACGCGACACAAAGACGGTCGCATGAGACAGAACACAAAACTGCTGCCATTGTTTCAAGAGTTAATCAAGTGGCTTCAGCGTCTCACCTCCTCCTTCTTCCCACATCGATCCGCCTCTCCACCGCTCCACTCTGCTCTGCTGGGCTCTGCATTGCCTGGCTCTGACAGAAAAGCCCTTTCACCTACTTTCACTGAGAGCTCCTCACACACCTACACCCCCCATACACACACACACACACCCACACACGCACACGCACACACGCACACCGACACACACACACATATAGCATGCCTGCTAAGTCTTGTCAAGCAGAGAGCAGCAGTGCTCTGCAGTCTGCCATGGTTCCTTACAGCGGGAAAATGTTTGCTATCTGTCTCCCTTCTCTCCTTCAGCCGTGGCTCAAAGAAACAGATTCAGGTTCAGAAAACGCGCTGAGTTTGCTGAACTCTCCAAGGTTAAAAAATCTCAATGCTACATTTTTTTGCATTCATATTTAGCTGAAGGGTCTTGCTAATCATGTTAGTTCAGAACAAGAATCAAGCAGTCAGATAGTTCTGCTTGCAAACATGAATTAAAATCAGGTGAGAGAGAATATTTTATTTAGAATTATGTCAAATCTATGCTTTTAAAGATTTACATCATGTTGTGTTATTCCCTCACTGAAAACATACCTGGAGTGTTTTCATACACATTTGAGAGAACTTTTAATTTCCCGTGCCAGCCATTGGATCGAGCCCTGCCTCCTGCTCAGAGCTGCAGTTTCCAAGTTTCTGAACTTTTTGCTGTTTGTTCAAACATCACTGGATCAAAGTGCTTCATATGAATCCATAAGTATTACACAAATATAAAGACATCAGCCAGGAAGTTAAAACTCCTGGCTGAGTTCCCACTGGCTTCCTGTCCAACCCAAAACAATGAAAGTTCAAATTTAATGCTACAAAATATGTAGGAAATAAATGTAAACTTTGAAGAGATAAGTATTTGACATCTTGTCTAAGATCACATTGTGGTGGCATTTAGGAAATAGAAATAATTTTGGTCATTCTAACAAAATTAAAACAAGAGGATGTTGATCTGCTTTAACTTCAGAAATAGAGGAGAAAAGGTGTTTGTTTCTTTTTATTGTATGTAAACGTCTGGTTTCAACTGTACATTTAATCAAATTGAGCAGTGATACGCCAGGGCAGATAGATAATCATTTCCTCAATGTGGTGGATCACTTCCTCAAACACAGAGTGTTTGTGGCACATGATCGTATGAAGGTTGGTAAAGAATTACTCATTCAAACTTTTGTTTACATCCCAGATTAATATTTCAAAATAAAGCCACGATGAGAATGTCAGTGAAGGCATTGTCTAACTCAAGACTGCCAGCATTCATTAAGCACAAAATCCACACAGAAGCTCACATAAGCTCGAAGTAAACAGCACAACAAGTTTTCAGTAAAAAAAAAAGCAGTGCAAAATTGTTGAAATATGTTAAAACATTAGAACTTCTAATTAATATGATCTACAGTATTACTAAAGCATAAACTGAAACACATGAATGAGAGCATTAACATTGCTCATAAACTGACATCTTCCATACATTTATAACTGTTGGCTTTACTTTCTGAACATAGAGCATGATCAGCTGGGGAAGCTTGAAGCTCTTTTTCTCCTCTGGCCTCCAATGCAGTGTGTAGCGGTGATGAAGAGAGCATGAGGTCTGGCTGGGGCTCTTGCTTGACAGACGCATGTGAAGGTGAGGAACTGAGCAAATGCAACCTGAGTTCTTGTTAAATAATCAGTGGGTTAAAACAGGAAGAAACAGAATCAAAGGTAATTCTTCAAATGGCAGCTATGGGTTCCTCTCCAAGAACTATAAAATAACACAGGACCAAGGAATGCAAAAAACAATAGTTTTTTTTTTTTTGTACCACAAAAATCTTAACATGTTTGAGAAGGAGTAGGAAACTTATGAACTCCTACCCCATAAACTCATTCAGATGGACCCTCATTATTCAATCAGACAAAAAAAAAACATGTTAATTAATTTTCCCTTTTATCTGATTTTACATGTTTAAATATAGTATAAACATCCATACATCTGTATCTGCACAAACTCATATGCGTTAGCCTCAATTTACATACACACATTAGTGTTATCTCTCACCCATATCACTATATCTTGTGAAAATGACCTCCTTGTATTTCCTTTTAAGTTGTATTAAATTAGGACTTTGTTTTAACTCCTCATTGTTCCATAATTGAAATACAAAAGCTCTTTCTTGTTGTGCCTACACTACGAATTGATTAGCCCCTTACGTTATATCCTCCTTACAGCCCCCTTCAAATATCATATTCTGTTTGTGATCACACAGAGATCATAAATAACACTGTAGTCAGAAGTCCCATTTCATACTGCTATCATTTAAATTTGAAATTGCTTTAAGGACTGGGTTTGTACTGGATTTGATCTAAGTTCACTTGTTTTAAGCGATACAGCTCCAGCCTGGATAAGATTAGTGGAAATGGTTTGGCTAGCGGGCAAAATGAAACTTCCCCATTAGACCTTTTGATTCAGACACTCTGCTGTGATGATTTAGATTGTGTGTGCTCGCTTTTTCATCAGTGTGTATCTAACACAGCACATAAATTGCTGATTTTATTGCCATTTTTACTCAACAGATGTGACCAGTTGTGATAAGTCTCTGTTCTGCTGACAGTTGCTTCCTGCTTCCTTCCCGTCTAACATCCAGGGTGCTCCATGAGAAACCGCAGTGGGATTAGGCAACGCTAAAGCATGTCAAAAAGTTCTCACACTGTGCCAACAGGCCAGTGTTAAACATTCAAACAATCATTTCAAAGTCAAACATTTTAAAAGCGGGTTTTTCATGTTGAATTGCTGAGGTTTGTGGAACTTGCTCCGTCTCTCGCTGCTCTTCATTCAAACACCGGAGACACAAAGGAAGGAACTGGATGTTCAGTGTTTGTACTTAGCACATTTTCTATCTTTATAACATCATTCCTCATTCACAGTAAAAGTTGATAGTGTTGCCAAGGAAACTCAGGAAGTCTGTCATTGGTTCAGCTGTATCCAGGCAGCAAACTTCACCAATGACAAACTCAAAACCCAAAGCAACATAACAATACTCTCTCTCTCTCTTACACAAATACTTGGCCTGTGCTTGGGGGCTGCAGCATATTGAAATATCACACAGTGTTCACAATTTGTTCTTGTTATTATCACAGATTTTTCAGTAGGTCTTTTACATCAACAGAACACCTGTTATTCTCATGATATATTGTTGAGGCCCGTTCTGCACAATTATCATGTAAAAATAACAGGATAGAAAAAGAACACATTTCGTTTGCAGAATCTTATCTAAATGCTGCATTTCAAAGGGAAGACCCGGGTTACCTGATGCAGGGATTCACTTACATGTTTGACCCAGAATATGACTAATGATCCAGGAGCCATGAGGATCAAACAGTCCATCCATCCATCTGTTGTCTCGTCCTGCTTATCCACGCAGGCCTGCAGAGGACAGCTGGTTTCCATCTCTATGCTGAAACTGAATAGGATGATTGTCTTCAGAACATAAGCCTGACATATAAACCCACTGTTGTACACAAAAGCACACAAAAAAGTGCAGAAACATAGTAGAGGACCTTACTGTGTGTTTTATCCAGAATTGAACCTGTTCTGACTTTGCTACAAGACACTGGAAGCCATAATGCTCACTGAGGGCTAATGCTGAGTCATGTGGACCCATCAGACTGTTTCATTGTCCATCCTGATTGCAAAACAATCCACCACCATCAGTGGTGGATTGTTTTGCATTTGTTTTTCAGATCACAGTCTGACTTTTAGTTGCTAACTGAAAATAAAATCCAGCCAGCATTTGTGTAGTTTTTGATATCAGATTATTCAGAACCCTGTAACCTATTCAGAACCCTACAGTCTAATGGTGCTATAGCTACAGCTCTGTGCTTTTTCTGCAGCCATACAGAACAAAAGTAAAAGTCTTGAATGTCACAGATAAAAAAATAAATACACATATGAAATCACAAAAACATCTATGGTAAGCAATAGCATTAGCCACACTAACCAGTCCTCCATTCTGTGGTGTATTACAAATTTCATATTTAAGAATTTAGAATGAGTTCCAAAGAGACTCATATGTAAGATTGAAGGTACAATAAGTCAGGTTTATTTTACATAATACGTTTTGAAACAAGACGATTCAAAGGGCTCTGTGTGACAAAAACATCGAACACTTATGAAATATGGAATAAACAAAAATCATCAAGAGTAATTTGATAATTACTAGTACATTGTACATTATGGATTAATCGTCAAGGAAACATATATAGGAAACACAAACTCTTACTTGCCCAATGTTTAAGGAACTCTGAATAGCAATTTGTTTTTATAAATGGATAACTTGAGAAAGTATTCATTTGATCAATTTTCAAGTGGACAGAGATTATGTCATGATAAGTGCTGGCATTCTTTGCAAAAACTGCCCACAGTGATTTCTATATTGTCACTGGTCGATGGTCGACCTTCATCCTGTGCCAACAAGGATGTCTGAGTGGAGCACAGAAAAAAGAGATAAAAACAGAAATATTAATCTGACAAGAGGCTGACATCATTCTTTTGAAACACTTTTTCAGAGATGGAACTGAGCCATCAAACTTCTCGACTTCTCAAAGTTACGAGGGGATTGAGACCAAGAACGTTAGCCTTGCAAACAGCAGAGCGGCTCTCTGCCAGAAGCTGGGCCTGTGCCCAAAACTGGTGCCTGGAAAGAGGTCAAGATCAACTTTCACTGCCACAGCGACGTCTGCAGAGGACAAATACAGTACTGGGTCTGCTCACTGCTTGCTGAGAGGCTGACAGAAGGTTGGAGAGCTGCCAAAACAAGAATGCTCATTTTAACATCAGAAACTTACCACTTACCACTTCAAACACCAGCTCGGAACTGGTGTGTACACCCAAGTTCTCAATTTCTGTTTTGGTTAGTAATAGTAAAGCCTGCCATGACACATGATTTATTCCACTATATTGTAAAAAGCATTTCCCCTTACATTGGAGCAAACATAAAACAGTAGAAAAGTCTGGATGCTTACCAGTTTTTTTCGACATGCTAGGCTACATGAAGGAGGGATATCCTCTTAGTGGTTACTAATACACAGAGACTTTCTCCATAATGGAATGAATATTTAACTGCATTTTATTAAGATTACTTACTTGCGAAGTGTATGAACATTAATATTTTTACCTTGTAAACAATGTTTGCTGCAAATCCACAAATATAAGGGCTGCCAGTCCTATGATTGATGGCTGCTGTCTATCGCCCTCTTCTTTCATCAAAAACTGGTTTACGATGAAATAATGTTATGAAGTGTGAATTAATGGAAGACCCAAATGCAAGGGGAAGAAACACTGAGTAGATTTTATAGATTTAGTTAAAAAACAAAAAAAACAAAGACCAACACCTTTCAACAAAACATGAAGAAGACAGGGAGCCAAAGCAGAGAAAAAACAAGGGGATCAGGAATGAAAACCAGCAAGGTAGAAACGGAAAAGAAACAGGATTTCATGGGAGGAACCAGCAAGTGGTGAGAGGAGAAGAAGCATGTAAGTATTGGGAGAGTGGATGCTGGAAAAATGAATCTGGGCTGATGAGGTGGTGAGGAGAGAAAGTAACTCTACAAGGTCGCTCCTTTACCTTCAGTTCTCTCTCAAGCTTGGTTCACAGTTGGCGCTCTAAGCCACACCGCTTCAAACCTTCAAACCTTCAAACCTTCAAAAATACCAACACCAAAGTTTACAAAAGCTGGACAAAGGCAGATGTTTCTATTATCACCGGCGCTCACACACGCTGAGTGCTGTGGACTTGCATGCAAGTGAATGAACATACACTCTCCAGTAGACAGAAAAAGACTTGCAAAAACAAGAATATAAATTGTTTCAAATCTTTCAAAATTTGTTTTGAAAGCAATACTTGATCTTCTTTAGTTAACAGAAATAACCTTCCTACTTCTGGTTTATATGGCAGAGGTACACTGTAGAATTAGCCCAAGTGTTTAATCCCCTAGAAATGCTCAAGTACTTCTGTTGAATATATTTTGGTTTTATTAATGGTCATTTCTCAGTTGTAATGTAGACAGATTGCTGTTATTAAAAAAGTAGGAGTGCAGTGCAGTTTTCCGGTCGATATTTACAAAGTCTGAGTGTTTCTGGCCAACCCTGAATTGTTTCTGTAATAAATGTAGCAAAAGAGTTGCAAAGTTTGGAACAGTCGAAAGACTATTGTTGAACACTCAAAGTAACGAACTAATGAAACACCACCTAGCAAAAATAAATCATTATTTCCATATGGAAAAATCCAAATGACAAAACACTCAGAAATGATCAGAAAACAAACACAAATCGAAAACAACACTCAAACACCCATGGATCATCACAGATAAATTATTTAAAAAATGTTCAGATCTCACATGTCATTTATCACATCACATATTTTGAAGCCTTTGCACTGAAGGTATTCAAACAGAGAAACACAATACCTCTGACTAGATTGATGTTTCAATGCATTGGGGTTTGGGGGTTAGATCGATAAGTCAAATCTAAAACAATTCAGAGGGAGAAGTTGTGTCAGTCAATTCCTAAATGTATTTTGGCTCGACGTACTTGAGCCTGAATGGACTCAGAAACAGATCTTGGGCTGTAAAAGAATGAGAAGCTGCTGAATACCTGGAGTAGTTTCCTCTTTGCTACAGATATTTTCTGTGGGTGTGTAATGTGTTGAGAGAGTCAGGGGTAAGAATCTGTCATTTTGATGCTGACATTTCTCAACCTTTCTTCCCTGTGACGTTACACACACCTCTAACCCAAAAACAGCACTTCTGATGCGGCTCCTGGGACCCGCCAGGAGCACTGGGTCTTCACCATATATAAAAAAACCCTAGTCTTACACCATGCTAAAACACAGACAAGTGCACACACACATTACTCCAGAAGGAATTATATGCATGTGCGTGAACGGGTGCATGGATGTGTGTGTGTGTGTGGGGGGGGGGGTGAATGCTTTGATCTGCAGAGCTCTCTCCAGTTAAGCTCCTCTCCTCTGAAAACAGAAGATCCGTCATGGCAGCCTCTTCACTGGAATCAGTGAGAGACATGAGAGACAGAGAGAACAGGTGGCGCGGTGCAGATAGAGAACAAAGGAGGGTGAGGGAAGGAATCTGCTCACTTCTCACTGAATCTGTTTCTCATTGGTATTTACTGCACAGGCCATTTACAACACGAGGGGGGAAAATTGGAAGCTTAAGGTATTTTTAGTCAGTACTACAACCAAACATGATCAAAAAAATGATTTCTTTTTGCTCTGACCTGCAACACTGCAGGTGGCACATATTGGGAAATAAAATAACATAAAATGCATGGGAAAGGTTTAGCTTCCAAACTAAATATTTACCTCCTCATTAAATATTTAACTAAATGTTTACTTTCTCCTAAATATTTAACCTGTGAAATAAATATTTACCGGTAGTTTGGAACCTTTATAAATGTATATATAATATGGGGAAAATTTGACGGAAAAATGAGTGGCCATTTTTTTCTCTGTTACAAGCTAAATAAACCAAAATATTGCTGTAAATGAGTTATGTTGAGTTTTTCCTGGCCAAATAAATGTTCACACTCCACCAAAAGTATAAAGTCTGCTCCAGAGCATGTTCCTGCTGAGCAGATGGTTCTATGTCTCATAAAGAAGAAAAGTTGTAAGGAAAATGGGACAGAAGAAGAACTATGTTCTGACGGACCATCTCACCCTGCCAGATTGTCTAACTTGGTTGAAAACAACCTTCCTGGTACTGGCCCTTTGTTTCTGTTGCTTCCTTTTTCTAATCCAAACTATACTGACTTAACTCAATCAATGAGAGTAATGACATTATTTTATGAAGTTAATTATTTTATGCTGTGTTTTTTAACATAATTGGTTCAAACATTGCCATCCTTACAGTTCCAGTAGTTTGAGATGGAAACCACAATTCAAAACTGTTTTTTGTTTGTTTTGCTTTGTTTTTGTTTTTTTAAAAAGCCAGTGAAAAGGTCAGTGAACGTGGGTGAAACATTTTCACTTCTCTCTCTGCAGAGCATGAAACAATTAAACCATTTGAAGAATCTGAAATGATAGAGCTGGTGATGGAAGAACTGGTTAGGGTGGTATGGGGTGAGCCGATGTCGCCTCTCACAAGTTCATTCTAAACAAGATTGCTGAGAAGATTTCTATAAAATGTCCATTTACAATATAATCCCTGAATATGAGGAGCATCAGCACTGATGAGCATTCTAATGAGAATGGAACCCCCCTTCCTTCAGGAAGCAACCAATAGACTCTAATGTGCTGTAATGGGTCTCCTTAATTCTCACCTCCAGTACTCCACTGGAATGGATTCTAGACGAAGCAGCTGAGTCAGAAGCTGACCCAGGAGAACACGTCTCTTCAAAGATTCACTCATAAAACTTCTGTAACCCTCCTTTGTTCTGCTTACTGTTAAAACACACAGACACAGTGTATACCACTGTTTCAAGTAGGCCATCTATTAATCAATCGATCAATCAATAGATCAGTCAATCAGTCAATCAAATCTATTTGTATAGCACATTTCAGCAGCAAGGTGGTTCAATTTGCTGTACATAACAAAAAGAGAAAACTGCAGTTGTAAAGAAAACACCAAATGACTAATCATTACATTTTGATGATTGTCATCACCAAAATCATACATCAAATATGTTGCTCAATGTTTCATTTGTTACGCTTCCAAAGTAATTCTAACACCGCTACACTTTCCCTGAAAGTGTAGAACTTTGGTTGATTGCAAAGACTTAAAACTGAGTTCATTTCAGTTTTTTTTTTGTAGTCCCGATAACAATGAAGCCCGAATGAAACCACAACAGAAGCAACCATTTGAAATTCATTTCATTTCAATACAGCCTGCTGGAAATACCACCCGATTCTGTCAATAGCTAAGACAGTATCATCCATCCATCCATCCATCCATCCATCCATCCATCCATCCATCCATCCATCCATCCATCCATCCATCCATCCATCCATCCATCCATCCATTGTATCAACACATTGGTTGATACAACAGAAAAGGTCAGATAATTATTAACCAAATGAATCAGATGGCATAAGTTTCCCTTTCTGTTTCCATCATCTCACATCCACATGTTATCTGGTCATTGTTACAACATTTTAGTCACAGTTGCAGTGTTTCTGTAGCAGTTCATACATGCATCCACATGGCGGAATATTTCAGTACAACCACTACTTACCACAAATAGAGTATTTTCAGCTCCAAACATATAGTTTCTCATGACATTATATCTTTCAAGGATGTTTAAATGAAAGACTGATTTAATTCTATCAATTTACTCAATTTGTAAAAAGTTAAACTGAGGACTTCTGATTTTCCCTAGCCTGGCCATTGTCTTCAATTCTTCTGGATTCTCATTTCCCTTTAGTGCTCTGTGTGAGATTTCTGAATTTGAGCTGCATTTCTACTGTTAAATTTCAACTGAGCTAATCAGCGAAAAGGAGAAGTTGTGAACAATGTTGTGAATTTTCTGCTCTGTTTTACAATTCTAGCCTGCCTGGAGGTTGGAAATGACAGTGGAGGAAGTGAAAGGAAGCTGTGCACAGCTGGATCAGTTCCCTCCAAACTTTCTGTTGTAAGTATTTATATCCATTTCCACAAAGATTTCAGCACCATTAGAAATCGTTGCCTGTTTCTTGCGCAGCGGTCATCGCAGTGGTCCCTGCTGATCGCTGAAGCATTTCCACTTACATGTTTACATGTCGCTGACTATACTACCACAGCACGGTTGGGACCAGCACCACTGGACCATGAAATTACCTGAACTGTAGTCAAATGTGTAGCCGACTGCACACATCTCCAAAGCCCCGCTGAGCTCCTTCAGCTGAGGAGGTGATGTGTTAGTGTGGACAGCAGGTTTTCTCTGTGCTACATGCACATCAGAGTCCATGCTGATGAGTAGCCTTCATACAATATGCAGCAGAATGTCTGACATCACCCTGCTGCATGTAAAGATACAAGCTTTATATTTTCCTCTCCAGACAAATGAATGTTTTTTTCTCACATGACTTTGGTTTTTAGAGCTGTGTTTTTTTATGTGGTGCAGATCGAAAGCATAAAGTTGTGTTGACATTTCTTTAAATCTGAATTGCTTCCATCCATATGACCTTACTTTATTTGTAGAGTTTAAAATAAAGACTGGATTTTGGAACTTGTATAAAAAGTGTTTTTTTTTCCCTCATATTTATTTTGATTCAAAATTTAATTTAGAAGCAAAATTGGAAAATAGCTGCATTATTTTTTCTCAACTTCAAAAAAGAGCAGTACTTTATTAATCTATTAATCTAATAAAGTGGAGATGTTTTGTTTGTTAGGTGCTTTAGCGCTTTTGCTAACTTTTAGAACATTTTGTGCACTTAGCTTGTCCCGAGTTAATTTTTAAAGATATGTTCTAAACTGATAATTCACTAGAAAAAGGATCAAAATAAAAGACAACAAAGAAAAAGATATAAACATAAAATACAATATCTAAGGGCTTTGTATAACAGACAGATTATAATGTCAACATTAAACTGGTGTTCAAGGATAGGAGATGTAATTTGAGTTGATTTGATTTGTGTTGTTCTTCAGCATTAGTGCAACTAACCTTTTATATTAGTGGTGTCCACTGTAAATGAGGTTTACTTTTGAAGCTTGTGGTTAGAATATGAATATTTCTGCAAGCCAGTTTTGAGGTGGGAGGATAGAGCACTTTGTTGGCCGTCATGGATCAGAAACTGAGTTCCACATTGCCCCCTACTATAACAGCATGTACAGCTTTTTATCCACACAAACAGATACACACACCAGCAGACTACTGCACAAGGCTGCCTGTGTTCAGTGAAAGGAGAGGAGCTGCAAGGCTGGAATGCTAAACCCAGAGTGTGGAAAATTGATTGGAATGTTGCGTGTCCACGCGTGTGTGTGTGGGTGTGCGTGGGTCCGCGCGCGCCCGCGTGTGTGTGTGTCACACAGTACATGGTTTGTCTGTGCCTGTATGTAGTGGGGAAGGGCACAGCAGTTGTGGCTGTAACTTCTTGCCTGTCTGCCTTTCAAGGAAAACACTGCAAAAGCTCTGCTTTGTTACTGAGTACTGGACTTGTGGTGATAACGGTGGAAATACGTCTGTGAGTAAAGAAGTGGCCAGACTAGTTTCACATAAACAAAAACAAAAACTAGAGGAAAATAAAAATGTATTTGTACACTTTATCAAATAAATAAATAAACAATTAAATTTAACAGGTTGATTACAGTAAGCTATAGGCTAACAGTGCAGCTGTCTATCTATCTATCTGCATGAATCTCAAATAAAAACAAGTAAATAACCTTCAGTCTTTACAGGTCGACTTTACAGCAAATGGTAACACTTTATTTGACAGCGTCATAAACATGACATAACACCTGTCATTAACATGAGCAAGCCTTCATGAATATTTATGACTGTTGACATAGAGTATCATTCGGTAAATCATGATACTTTTAATACAAAGTTGACATTATTAAAATGTCTTCATTATGACAACTTGACATTAACCAAGAAATTATGATCTGACGGAAATTTGTTATGAACGTTTCACTGATTAAACTTTAGCTTTAATAACATAAAGCTACATCATTTTTAAAGTCTAAAATTAAAGTCAGAATATATAAAGTAGCATTGTGCTTTGGTGTCTCAGCCTCCCAAGCTGCACTTTCTTTCAAATATGTTAGATCTTCTGTATGAAAATATCCACCAGTTGGGGACTTTGGAGTGACGATCCTCAGTGAAAACTGCATCCACAAATATTGGCCTCGGCAGGAGTCTGCTGTAGCTCCAATAATTCTGATCTTTGTCTGAATTCTGTTTCATAGTCTGCTCTTCGTGTTTGTTTCTTCCTAATGAATTATTCCTTGTTTTCATATGAGTTGCTTGTTGCTCACAGACAGAAATATGCAGTTTTAACTAAAGGCTCACAGGGAGCAGTAATTTGCTGGTTAAGGCCGTCTCTACTCAGAAGACCATGAGAATAAAGAAGTAAGATAATTCATTTCAGACTATCAGACCCCAGTGGGCAGCTGCACATGGTGAAAATTACATTACACAGTATTTGTGCTTGAGCAGACAGAGCAGCAACAAAGAAGCATAATTGAGGCATTGGAGAGAAATAGTTCCTTTATGTAAACCTCCAATAAAATATTGCACACATTCACATTGAAATGAATAATGGCTTTAGGTCTTATGATGACATTTTAGGATGTTTGGAGACTTCTTTTGCATGTGGCCCTCACCTCTCTGGACAAAGAGTCAGACCTGAGTTTGTTTGAATTTCCTATACTTGTTAACTATTTTCCACAATGACGAATGGCAAATTTCAAATCCTTTGAGGCTTCTTTAAGTCTCTTTCCAGACTCATAAACTGCTACAATCTGGTTTCTCGAAGTCTCAGACAGTAATTTTGAATCTGCCATGGTGTTCACAGTGGTGTTTAAAGGAGCATTTAGAAAGGTCAACTTTACTTCCTGGACTGATAAAGTTGTTGGTAACATGTTTGTCAATCTATGGTTGTCTTGTCCCCTTTAGTTGCAATAGGAGTTTTGGACATTTTTACGCTCAATTTTTTCCATCGTCTCTCTTTGTGACGATGCTCTTTGGCCAGTACTTCCTTCTCACTGTAAGTTTTCTCAGATTTTTTCTCAGCCGTAATGTTTGTGGTTACTCACTGAAACATAATCTACAGTCATGGTCAGAAGCTTCACAAGTTTCGGTTTATGTGGCAATATTTTCTGTTTCTTCCTCTCAGTTCTCTCTGTATAATGAGCCTTGAGCCAGAGCTTCTCTAACGAGGTGTTTTCTCTCATGTAACCTTCTGGTGGAGGCGGGAGGGAGTGCTTATTACGTGCCATCCAACCACAATACTTTGTCACAAGAGAATACCTAAAAATTGCTGTACCAGAAAAAACCTTGTCACCATTTTTTTTTTTATCCAAGGTTTATTTAAATGGAAAATTATGGAAAATTATGCTTCTTCCTTATTTTTTTCAGTATTTGGTTTTTGCTAAAAACACAACAGCTGTTAACAACAGATGTGCTTTGAAGAACCTGTATCTGTTGAGCTCAGTAGAAGAGTTTAACTTTAACCCCTCCATCATGGATTAGGGATACAAAAACACCATTTTCATTCACACTTTTTTCTTCCTCTTTAGTTTTGCTGCAGTGTGCAAACTGGCATGATGCAAAAAAAATAAAATAAAATAAAGTGTTTCCATTGCAGTTTTGTGAAATACACAAATTTTGGCAAACCTTCTCCACTTGTGTCATGTCAAGACACAACAATGACCTGGATCCATGACAACCTCACAAACACACCAGAGTCCATCACGGGAGAAGAAGTGGAAATGGTTGAGGAATATAAATACCTCTGTGTTCATCCGGACAACAGACTGGACTGGACCAGAACGGAGCAAGAAGTGTCTATATGAAGGGATGGAGCAGATTGGACTTTCTGAGGAAGCTCAGATCCTTCAAGGTTTGCACCAAGATGCTGCAGATCTTCTATTAGTCTGTTGTTCAGAGCATCATCTCTTCTGCTGTCACCTGTTGAGGCAGCAGCATCAGAACCAGCGAGCTAAAAAGGTTCAACAGCCTGGTAAAGACAAGTTTCCTTTATTGGCCATACCCCTAAAAGTGCAAACAAGGAAGACTGGCTTTTGCAGTAGAGTTAAGAATATTTGACTCTACGTATTAATGCATGTAAGATATAACATGCATTATAAGCTATTATGCATGAAACTTTCTTGAAACTTCCACATGGACAAAGCAAAGGTATTTTCAACGAAAAGATTTTATGATCAAACAAGGCAAAGATTGCACATCTGTTTGGAAGTGTGAGGGTAAAGGCCTGAAACCTATAAGCACTAGCAACCGTGAAATATAGCAGTGGTAGCATCATTCTAAGGGTGTGGGATTACCCTCAGCAGTTGGGATTATGAAGACATCTTTGTATTTAACCGTTAGATCTAAAGCTAGATGCAATCTAGCTTTAGATCTAACGGTTAGATCCAAAGCTAGATCTAACCGTTAGCTTTAGATCTAACCGTTAGATGTGGTGTTCCAGTAGGACAATGATCCCAAAGACACATCAGAAGTTGGTTTGGAAATGCATAAAGCAGAAGGACATTAAGCTTCTGGAATGACCCTGACCTCAACCCTATTAAACATTTATTGCCCATACTTCAAAGCCAACTCTGTGCCGAAAAGCCAGTTTAAATGAACTCTACTGGTTCTGCCAAGAACAGTGGTTAGATAACCAGCCAGGAGTACACCAGAAACTTGTGGATGGCTTCAAAAAGTGTGTGGCTTTTCTTCATTTTGCTGCGGGGCAGATGGTGGGTTTATGTATCTGTTTCATCCGGGATGGATAATTTGGAGTGTTTACTTTAGAAAATATCCCACAATAAATCTAAACTTGTGTGTTGTTTGCTTTGGGGAAAAAACAATGTTTTATTTTATATTTTTGGGACACTCTTGAATAAAGGCTCAAAGATTCATTCAATGAACGTATTTGAACATCTGACTAGAAATGTATATTGAGCTTTTTCACACAAACACATTAGAATATGAAGTGAGTTATCTGCTGTCGTTCACAGACCTTCAAGGCAGCAGATTCTTTGTGAAATGAGCTCCAGTAATTAAAAATACTCAGCCTGCTTTGTAAGAGGAGCGTACAGAAGGCATTACGAGAAACAAAAAATAAAAATCACATTGTCTGAAGGTTTATAGTTTTCTGTGAGGTGAAGTGCACTTGGTCTCACTCAAGCATTTTCATGGACACATAACCCACAAAATGGTTACTGAAGATACATCAAATTCATCTGCCACGGGGTGCCAAACACCCCACGATTTCTCTCAGTGATTCTTATTCTGTAATTTTGAACACTTTAGGTTAGATACAACATATCATCACCTTCCTAAAATAAGGGCTTGAGTCACTTCTTACCAAATGTAACTTTTTTGGGGAGGAGGTCAGTGGTTGGGCGGTGACGATTTGTTTTCCTCCAAAAGAGCACACAGGTAAAAAAATAAATAAGAACACATCATTTTGCAGATCTCTCTTTCTCTCTCTCCAGAGAGCTTGGACCATCTTTAACTAAATGTCATGGTTATTAATATTCCCGGAGGCAGCCCCTCCGCAGAAGGTCTGGAATATTTCATGGACTATTGTGGATGTGTCAAATGGCTCTGGCTACTTGTAGGCCACAGAAGAAAGGGTACTTCATGGTGCCTCTTCCCCTCCCCCTCTCTGTCTCTCTGTCTCTCTCTCTCTCTGTCTCTCTCTCTCTCTTTCTGTCTGTCGGCGTGTAGGCGTGTGTGCGTGTGTGTGGGTGGGCATATGTGGGTGTATGACCACCTAACTCCACCTGCTGACCTGCATCCTGCTCCTCAGCCTCCAGCCTCATCAGCAGCATGGAAGATGTTGCTCTTTTTCTTCCTCTCTCTCTCACACACACACACACGCACACGCGCACACACATGCACACGCACACATATACACATATGGCTGCTGGAATAAAGGCGGCACTGTATCCTACAAAACCAATGATGATGTCAGCTTGTTATTGACTCTCCCAGGTCTGAATGACTGAGCAGAAGATAGGGGGTGGGGTGGAATCTATCTATTGCAGTGTGGTGACCGGCCAAGCACAAATGAGCTGTAGTGTGTGTGTGTGTGTGTGAGTGTGTGTGTGTCTCTCTGTGCAGTGTGGGGGATGGGTGGGATCCTGCAGTCCTCGTTTCCGCAGACATAATCTGTCCCAGTTGCTGCACACCTCTTACAGTTTACAATAAGCTCCATGTACCCCTCCCCCACCGCACCGTTTCTCTCGCCCCGTTCCTCTCTCTCTTTCCCATGTGAAGGTGGCAGATTAAATGGACATACGGACATAAAGGTTCAAAGATCAGACATTGAAATCTTATGTAAAACTTATGTAAAACAGTCTCATTTGCTGCTTCTTATCCTTCAGTTTCCGGCGCATTGTTTGTATTTGTGCCTCATTAAGTCCACACCAGCAGCAAAACTGAGACCAGGCAGGGATCTGAACCATTATACACAACCATGATGGTACAAATCCCTGCAAACTAAATAAATCAGCAATAAATAATCTTTCAAGCCATATTGCCATATCATCTTGAGTGCATATTCTTTACTATCTTCCAGTAAGTAAATTCTGTCAGCTTGCAGGGAGAGTTTGAATAAATTGCAGGTTATGTGGAGATATTATCAGTTATATTTCCCTACATATAGTAGAAAGATTTCCGGTTGGAGGGAAGTAAAGAAATGGTCTGATGGGTCGTTTAAAACAAGTCAAAGTGTAACATTACAGAGATATGTTCATGAAAAACTTCTGTGTCATTTACTCAAATATTTGGTCTCATCATCTCTGTCTGGTGAATTCCCTCTGTGGTCGCCTTCATGCCCCCCAGACCTCTGTTGCCTCCACTGAACTGAAAAGCCTGAGTGACTGAGTACCGGTCTGACACACTTTGGGAATTTTCTGACCACACTGGCTGTGCAATCCGTCAGCTGCCGTAATAAATCTATCCAAAGGGAGGCGCCAAAAAGCAGATGAAGGAAACAACAGGTCGGATCACAGTCATAAGAAAAACAAGTGTGTTTTAGAGAAGCACAGCGAGGAGAGATCTGCTGTTTTCTCCCTCTATGCATAGAACATCTGTCAGGTTCACGCCATCTTCATTCTGATGTGAATAACTTGATACTTTGTTGGAGTTCTGCCGCTGCATCTGGTGTCATAAAAAGGAAAGTGTTTCTATTGCAGTTTTGCAAAACACAAATCTTTTCTATCAAAAATCATGATATTTTTACAAAATTGTCTCTATTAAGCCACTTTATTTTCATAATTCCAATTTGCGCTATTTTATGGTCATTGGAAACACAGTTACTACTCATGTTTCTATCGATGTAATTTAAGAGCATTTTTCCTGTATTACAGCCAACAACAAAATTCAAATTTCTTCAATTTTACTGAAAGGTTTCCACGATCACTTGGAAAGGTTTTTTGCTATTCTAAGAAAAGATGTTGATGCAGTAAAGGAAAGATGGAACCCAATCTGCCGAATAAGTTCTGGCATAGCAAACATTTGATCAGCTCTTTCCAGTGTTAGAATTATTGGAATTAAAAATGTTCTCTTTTTTTTTTCTGTTCACGTGACAACGTTTTTTTTAAACTATTAAGTTAAAATTTTAGCTCTGACGCCTACCTTGACGGCATAAACAAAACAGCAAAACAAGTGTGTCCAAAGAAACATGAGTCCTCACTGGGGTTTAATATAAATTCAAATGCAAGTGAAGCTTTTGTACAAAAACACCTTCCAAATTCAAATTCAAAATTTGAATTTGAAATTGTCCAGTTAAACTTCAGAGATACAGCCGCTGCAGCGAGGCGGCCAACGCCCACCAGTGGTGCAATTGGTGTTTCATGGCCTGTTCAATACAACAACCTTAAATATGTCTTTCAGGAATGATCCCGCTCTGCCAGTGAAATGTTCAGACGCTTGTAGTCCAGTGTTATTGGTACGTTAAAAAAAAAACTTTTTAAAAATGATTATTAAAGCTAAAATCTCTGTGATTTCCTCGGAAACTCAGATTGGAGTGTCGTTAACACTTTGGAACACGTTTATTCAATATTTCAAAAATAACTTGCAAAAATACAACACAGTGGATATTTCAAGGGACATGATCTCATTCTTTGCATTCCAGTGGAACAGTCGGCCTGCTGGATGGAGATGAAAAAGGTAGGAGTGTGGAAAATATGTTTTTTATCAGTCCTGATATCTTCATCAAAGTGTTTCCAAATAATATCCCCTTTCATTACATTTTAAAATCCTTATTTGGAATGAAAAATGCAGGTTAACGTTGGAAACTCCAACCTCAGAAATCTGTGAAGTTGTGTGTTGTGTAATGTTTCATCCTGGTAATATGCACTGATAAATTCCAGTGAGTATTACAGTAATAATTAATGAAAAGCCATATGACAGTGTGAGTTACAGGTACTCTATGCAGTGTAATCAATACGATCAATAAGTCTGACTTAATGATGTGATTGCAACTGTTTGCTTCAAATAGATGTCATTTTCTCTGACTGCAGCACATTCATCATTTCTTTAGCCACTTATGCTGCATTGTTCTAATGGAACAAAGTCATTCCCTGGAACATGTGAAAGTAAAACTCTCCGCATGTTTTCCAGATACAGTCAGCCAGTGCTGTTCTCTATTGCATGGTATGAGTGTTTTAGTGAGATCCATAAAGATTTACACATCTGAGCTGCTCCCACACACCATTTATTATTCACGCTGAGTTCTTCTTTTCACTCTGCCTTCCTCGCCTCAAACACATTTTGCATGTCCTCCATCCCAAGGACTTCTCACCGTTTAACAGATGCATTCCTGTAACAAAAAAAGCAGCGGCTGCTCCAGTTGCTTGTTTGTTTTTGTTTAATCCCTTCTCTTCATGTAAATTAACAATTTCTTTAAACGTTTTAATAAATAAAACTCATTCTCAGGCCTATTTGTATGGGGGAAACGGTTGTTTTTGAGCAAGGGATTCAATCACAAGACACTTAACTTTATCCGTCATTGAGGCTGAGTGCAGCTCAGTATGGGGGTGGGGGATCATAGCTATAGCAACCACATCCAATTCCATTTCTATTTCTATTTCTTATTTTCCCAGAACAATTTTCTTCTGCCTCCAGAGAGGAGCAGTGACCATTTGAAATGAAGGTTGGATTTAAACATAGGTGGGGACTGTAAAGAGCTCCTGTGGTTGCAGCACATTCTAACTGGCTGAGACCCATCACTGCAGACATTAATAGGTTTTTTCTTCTGGCCAGAAATAATAATTAAGGTCCATAGCTCAGACCAGGGGTGTCCAAACTTTTTATCATGTGGGCCAAAATTGTGGAGCCAAAACACCCCGATGGCCAAGAAAATAAGAAAAAGATTTTTTTTGCTTGCTTTACAATAAGTTAAATGCAAAAATATTTTAACCAAGGAAAATAGTCCAATTTTTTTTCTTTTTGTGGTAAAGCAATGTATTATTCTTTGCAGATGTAAAACTTAAAAAAGGATTTTGTACAATTGCGGTATTAAAAGAAAAGTATTGAGTTTTCAAACAAATTTGGACAGCAAATTTATTCTCAGTTATAAGAGCAGGGTTGCTACATTTAGAAGAGTTTAATAAATTAGATAAAAGCTTATTTTGGTGCAGCAAAGTCGGCTTCCCAGTAAAAATCAACTGTGCTACAAATATTTTTGCCGAACAAATGTAGCACAATCAATTTATATCAAGCTTGTTTGGTTTTGTTCATGGGAGCAGTGAGGAGGGGGCACAAAAAAAATTTGATGCACAAACCAGAACAAATATTGGACACCAATTATATTTAATCTGAACTGCTTGACTGTGATCTCTGCAATGAGTTGAAAACAGTGACACCGCTCTTCCACTCACTTCTATGCACCATCTTAGCACCTGTTTGTATAGGCCATGACTGCCTGTACAGTCATGTGCAGTTAGGATCTATAGTGAATAGATGGGACTGAGGGTCTGTCCTGTTTGCCGCTGGGTTAATCAGATCCCACGACTCCTCATCAGGAAAAACAGGGCTGCTGTTTTCAGTCCTAACTTTCTGGAAGATCTACAAGTCAAAGTTTAAAAAAATGCTATTCCAGATTCAGGCTTGAATATTCACCCACATCCATGCCAGCAGTCATTTTTGGGTTCACTAAAACACTTGAAATGCATGTTTTGGACTGTGAGAGGAAGCCAGAGTCCCTGAGGAAAACCCACGCATGCACTTGGGGAACATGCAGCCCTTTTTATTTCAGGATATACACAGAGGGCTTTGCTGCCTTTGGTTGAGGACATGTGTTTACCATCTCACTCCATATCACCAACAAAAACCCTCTTGATACTGACTGACTGCATGCCAAACAAACCAGCAGACAATAACAGTCATCAACTTTTAAGAAAACACAGCCTGGTTTATCTCAGGTTCGCTCCAAACTAAAACCACAGCTGTGTATGAAGTGTATATGCTGGACTTTGATTAATGTGCAGCTTTCCGTCAGCCCTCTTTGAAGGAACTACAGTAAGTAATACACTGTGAGGGATGAGCCGCGACACGTCTTCACTGGGTTATTTTTCCAGAGTCTTCCCCACAGAGCTGTTTCCTTTTATGGAAGTATATCATAACCTGTCACATGGCATCGCTGGGAGCCTTACAGCTGCTGTTCAGGATTACCAGCTTAGCTCAGCATCCTGGAACCCAGTTGAAATCAGAATCAAATGAGAATTAGTTTAGTCAGATTTTCAGATTAGAATATTTAATATAGGAAAATGAATCAAATGGGAAAAATTTTTTTGGGGAAGTTGCATTGGCATGGTTGTATATTTTACATGGTATTATTATTTACAGTCTTGCTTCGTAGCTGCATTTCCATTAACCATATAGTCGCGTAATTTGACATTTGCTTAACCGGAACATGCCAGTTCGGAAAAAGCTCTTATTTGAAAAAAAATAAATAAATAAAAAAAAACGTTTTGGCGGTAGAATAAAGTGTTTTTTCGGCCGTCTAAAAATTGTTTCATTTCGCAAAACTGCAATGGAAACACTTTTTTTTTGCAACACGAGTCACATGATTAACAACTGGATGTTGGTCCTGGTGCAAATCATGAAGAAGACAACAGGAAGTGGGTAGAGGACCACGGCGCAGCATGTTTTTTAATGGCATTGCATGAATAAACTTATTCAAATAGATTTATTTGAATGGAAACATCACAATTTCAAAATTGTGTTTTTTCTTTTTACATTAGCAGAGTTGTGTAATTGAAACACAGCTCGTGTCTGTTATTTATGATGGGAAAAAAAAAGACCACAGCTAAGTCTGTCTTTATTATATAAGGAGAAATATAGTAACTCTCTTTCAGGCAATTGCAAATAAGTGCAAAATGTTCATTTTTAATGGTAAAAAAGTGTTTTTTTTTTCATAATTGCCAAATTTTGAAATTTGTTCATGAAAACATTTGTTCACATGATAAATGAACAAGTTCAGCCACAGAACTGCTTCTTCTCAGGCATCAGAGGAAACGGCAGTGTCTCATTGAGGTATTGGAGCAACAAGTTCCTTAAAGTTGGGAGTGACTACGTGTCCAAAACTGTATTCTGCCATTTTGATTGAGCTATGGATTCAATACTTTGGAATGACAAACTCAACTATTGATGAACTGAGTGATTCTATGAGACTACTGGTGGAGCCAGATGTGTATTGTCCAAGCTGGATTCGCCTTGAAATAGATGGGACGCGAAAAACTTTGTTTCCTACGGGGGCCTGTCTGGTCACATGAGAGAAAATGAACAATTTGTGCTTGTTATAATTATGTGGTTCCCACAAAATAAACAAGTCGTTCCCACAAGATATTAGGTCACGGCCATGATTGTTTTGTTTTTTACTTTTCTCCCATGTCAGTAGCCTGGCACCATAGTTTCCATTATAGTCTTGGTAAATTCACCAAATACAGCATGGCTGAAAAACCACTTCATTCTGCTGCAAAAACTTGTATTTATATAAAAACATCTTTTTTGTAATTCTATTGAGCATATTTATTTACGGAATTCCAATTTGTGCAATTTTATTAGTGATGCACAGCGGATAGAGTCTCTGCAGCTGTATGCTCTGTAAAGCTGGAGAAAACTCCATTTACTCCAACACTTCCTTTGACATCTCATTATAAGAACTTTATCGAGAAAAAAAAACTGTTTTGAAATTTCACAACCACACAGGTCTCTGGTTAAAATCAGTTTCACATAAAATTGAGATAAAATCTTTCAATAATAATGCAATGAGAAAACGCGGTAGTTTTGCATTCATTTACTTATTTTATTGGTATTGTTTGTTTTTCTTCACTCAGCAGGCTGTGTCTTTGTCCAAGCTGGATTTTCTAGTTGTAAATGTTAATGTGTAACTGGGTGAGCTGGGATCGATGGGCTTATTAGATGGGCCGGCTTCCCCTTTTGTCTTATCAGCCTGATGATGCAGAACACGCTGTGCAGCTCAGCTCCCCGTTTTATTGGTCAGCACACAAAAGCACTCATGAAAGAGTAACTCATCTCTTTCTGTTTTTCCTCTACCCTGCTCACACACAAACTGCACAGAGACACCTTGTGATATCTTCCACCACCACCCCCGCTCTGTCTCCATCTCTGCTGCGGTAAATAATTTAATCAGTTAACAGAAACAGCCGAGCTGCTATTCCAGGCTCTGCTGCAGAGGGTAAATTATATCTCACTTGGTAGACGACAGCCATTACTGTAAGAAGACATATTATGGAGCTATGCTTTGTTGAGACCTTTTTATTGTTTGAACACTAAATATCCCTGAGGTGGCGAGAGGCATTGCTTGTCCTATGAATGTTTATGCTGTTTGAGACTTTTAAAAGTGAAATTCACAGATGTGCTTCTGAAAAGTGGTCAAAGGGAAAACAATTGCCCCAGACAGACCACATCAATATTGCCAGGGATGACAGAACCCCAAAATATGTTTGTGCGATTCAGATATGAGTGCTGAACTTTTTACATGTACCTTTGAAGTCCATGCGTCTCTTAACAACTGGTTCACTGTCTCATCTGTGGTCATTATAGCAAAGGCAAATGTTTGGATTTGGATCAATTGGAGGCATTTATTGATGACTAATACACCATATTTCATGTTGAGATATAAGCTTTCTTGGTTCTGCATTTATGATTGTTGTCTGAGTGCAGAATGGAAAAGAACCAATACTGTCAATGCACCAGTTTTACTCCGATCATCTGGAAAATTGTTGGACATGTCTCCAGGTCACCACTGGTGGTAGTCAGGAAATCCTGACTGTGCCTCTGTCAGAACCCGTCTCAGACTGAAGCTTGGTTCTCACTTTCTAAGACCACTCTGATCACTTGCTCAACAAGATCCATCCCCACATGCCACAAACGTCTATGAACTGCCTTCACCATGTTGAGGTCCTTTTCTTGTCAAAAGTATTTGGGATTAGTTTGACCTCCGATCCAAAGCTACGTCTTCATAAACAGTTACAATAACTAAGGGTTTTGTTGCAGAACAGGCTATGACAATCATATGACTCAAGACATGCTCCCCCCTTTAGAACGGGTGGATTTCTGGAACACATGTTTTATGTGTGGCACTCAGGATTCATTCTGTTTAATTCAGGCTTCGAGAATGACATTGAGAACCATTTCATTGAGGTGTATCTGCACAGAACATGGCTGGCCTGATTCTTGATTGATGAATGACCTGAGGCAGCTTTGAAAAGGAATCATATCTGAAAAAAGCAGATGGCTTAATATTTCCCAAAAGGCCCAACAATCTCCTTATAAAGCAAAGTCTGCAGGGTACTGCAAAACATCAACATGAAAGATATATAATATATAAGTGAATAATAAAAACAAAAACAATATCTTACCCAGAAAATATAAAAATAAAAATTAGTGATATGTTTCAAGCTTTTTTTGTAAAAAAATCAATTTTTTTGCATTGTAGCTTAATATGGACATTCAGTTGTTATTACAAGTTATGTTATGAGACAATATTGTCAAATACTGTCTAGATTAGATTGTCTGGCTTTAATAAAGCCAGACAATCTAATCTAGAAATTCAAATATCTATAGTAAATACTGGCATCATCAAATATGCTGAAGTCATTTTGATTGGCCTGTGATAGCCTGAAGACCTGTCCCTGCCTCTCGCCCAATAATCACTGAAGATTAGACCCAATAATCACTGCAAGGAAGGAGAAGCAGGTATGGATGGCTGTTGGATGGTGGACCCATCGTGGCAATGTAAAGTAAAAGTTAAGTAAAATTTCCTGCAGTCTCTGTACTATTACCCATCCTCCACTCCTCTATTACAGCCACACCGTAGTTCACTCTACAAAGCAGCCTGAGGCATTCTGTCAATGTTTGTGTGTCTCTTTGACTCAACCAAGCTTTATCTGTGCAAGTGCATGTGTGTTTGAGAATACTGATAAGCATATGATTTCAGTTAAAGGAAACATGAGTAGCCGACAATTTTTCTACTAAATTCTGAAGACTATATTGTGTGCCTGTTTTTGGCTCTCCTTATGGGGGGCAATTAATGTCATAAAGGCACCACCATATTAGTGGAGGTACTCAATTGAAATATTTCATTGAGTTAATTACAGAGTCTGTATTTAATCAAAATA
>NW_026562435.1:972500-1140000 GCF_027474105.1 Poeciliopsis prolifica | reverse complement strand
TTTGCTTTAAAACCTCCTAATCTCTGCTTAAGTTTAAACTGAGGTTGCACTTTGACCTAAAAAGTTTAACCATCCAATTAATTACCTTCCTTGTATGTTGATTGAAAGTTTACTAGAGTGCAGTGCTGTTGGCGGCTTTAAAGTTGTAAGAGCAGTGGGGGAGGGGTGAATACACACAAATGTACTCAAACACACACACACACACACACACACACACACACACACACACACACACACACACACACACACACACACACACAGCTGAGATGGCCACTTGCCAACCTTGTGAATCTCAACTCAGTGACACTATGTACTAGTCCCAGATAAGCCTTCTGTAACTCTGTTACCAACTTATTAAATGTGTTTGAAGCCCACGGCCTTGTGGGTTTCGAACACATTTATTGTTGTGATCATGTAGCAGATATGAACGTCTGTTTTTATTTTGATCATTTTAGAGATTGAAAGGACAATATGAGTATTCTATTATTCCGTCCATTTGCACCTTCATTTACCAACTCATACTAATGCAGTATATTTTATGCTTTCAGTAATGCCATTTGATGCCCATGCAATTAATCCATTGTGTATGTGTTGTTTTTGTGTAATCATATTTATAGCAATAAATGGCCATAAAATGATACCATTTAGCACATAATTGTTAAAGCTAAGCACGTTATTTTTTTTAACTTTTTAGTATGCAATTTTCCTGTTCATTTGGGTGTTAAAACATTTTTGAGCCAGTTGACTCTTACTAAATAAGTGATTTTGACCCAATCAACCCAAAACAAGTAGATATTGTCAGTATAGAGTAGTAAAAAGAAATGTTTTGTGGAAATAGGTGTGCTCCGAAAGCAGTTTTCTGGCTGATCACCAATCTTAAAGAAGTCAGATGATTTTAGCCATTTCTTTTGTCTGAAATGTTTCTAAATATCCTAGTGGCAGTCATTAACTAATAGGAGTGTAGCTATTCAACTGTGGTTATTATATCTCCTGAAAGTAGGAAAGCAGGTCTGTTGTCGATACTCATTTATGAAAGGCTTCTTGTCAGACTGAATCACAACTCTAATGAAATTACAGAAGAAGCTTCTAGCCCTGTCAGAGTGGTAACAGTAACAGACAAGGTGGGAATTCTGCATAAGCACTCTGAGAATGCCACAAATAGCCAGCTGCTAATGGTTGATGTTACTGAAGTTGGCATCTACTTTGGACTTTTGAATCTGGACTGCAGTTGGTTTTTCTAGTCTAAGACTCAAGATACTTTAAATTGATCAAACAAGAACAGAATAATTCAAAGATTCCTTAGAGTACATTTTTGTGCAACCTTTATTCTGTTTGTGAAAGATGGAGAAACAATTTGTGGGTTCAGATTAAAATATGAGATAAACATCATTGCATGGAAATGTAAATATGTTGCTTTATTTTGAACGCAGCTGCTCACTTTTCGCAATGCTTTCTTTTGCACAAAAGATTGACTGCAATGTTTTCACCAGTCTTTGGTGTGTGTGTGTGTGTGTGTGTGTGTGTGTGTGTGTGTGTGTGTGTGTGTGTGTGTGTGTGTACTTGCATAACAAGTGAATGCACTGGTCAACACATTGTAGACATGAGTTACCCATTCAAATGTCAGCTCACACAATAAAGCACAGTCAGCTAATTGATCTGGGCCTTTGCAACAGTCCCAGCTCCCTATGTGGCCCTTTGGAAAAATGAATTACTCACCACTGCTGTAAACTGAAAGATTATCTCAGGGAACATTTTCAGTTCTTCTCAACAAGCACAGAAAATAGAGCAGGGTTTAATATTTCTTACCAGATTGCATAATGTTTATTAAAACCCAAAGCTTGCCAGGTATGGGGCAATGTGAGAATTTAGCTATTAAACTGACTGAATAGAAACATAAATAAAAGCTGGGTCATAGATGTTTTTTTATTTGCGTATTTGTGAGCCTGCCGCTTTGTTGTTAAATTGAATATCATTTCAGATCTTTGTACAACTTTTCTTCAGGTTACCTAAGAAAGTGATCTATAATTGTTACAGGTTAATTTTCTAAACTACAGAAAAGTAACTGTTTGGGAAGTTCAAATATGAAAAATTGGACTGATATTGATGTGTCCAATAGTAACAATAGTAGTGTTATGCCAGATTTACCAATATTTTATTCTACAATTTTTTTAATCCAATTACTCGATTAAGCATAAGAATAATCGATAGATTACTCGATTACTGAAATATTCGTTTACAACAGCCCTACTACGAAGTACATTTTGGTTATAGTCACATGTGCCGACTGGTTATACTGGCTTGGTGGCAGGGTGCTGACTAAAGACCAGCATGGTCAGCCAGAAGTCGAAGTGTCAATGTGTGGTCATGTGATTTTCAGACGTTTGTTTAAGCATACACCTTTCACCGTCCACAAGACACACCAAATCGAGCTCCTCCTCGTCATAGTGTTTTACCATGTGTGATATACAACATGGTGTTGAACACAGCGATCATGGCAGAGAACGATTATTACGAGTTCACAAGTTTGGAGGAGGAGGAAATAATGACAGACTGGAAAATCTCATTTTTATTCCATGTTATATGAAGAAAGAACAGAAGGTTTTGGTGTGATGTCCTCACACTGGATCAGATGAGAACAGATCAGGGAGAGTTTTATGGTTGTGTGTAAGTTTCTAATTGAATTAAGATAAGTTGGATTGTTTTATACTTCCGGCTTTAACTCTTTCAGTTGGGTGGGAAATGATGCCTGGAGATAAGCTGATTGGCTAACAGACAAAGCACACAGCTGGTCTTGATGCTCAACAAACGGGTGGTGGAACGCGAGACGTAAACGTCATACGCAGTGACGTTGGTTCCATAGCTCTGTTGACTGCAGCTTCTGTAGAGAAGTCTGCTTGGATGTGAAGACAGAACCAGGAGTGGTGGAATTGGCATGTGATGTTTCAAAATTTCAAAATAAATATAATTTTCAGCCATTACATCTGTCTTCTTGTGGTTCAGAGTTATAACTCATGTCTTGCGTCAATTACGTAAAAGTTTGATAAAATGTGAAAAGATTTTTCAGATCTCCAATGCATTTAAAACCATGGGGTGTATTGTCTAATTTAGTTCCATATATGGAAGTGGCACAAATTAATAAAGAAAAAAAAAACAACAACATTTCTTTTGGTGAAAAGGCTGGATCTGCTGTTCAGACTGCTATAAAACAGTTGGACATAGGTTGCTATGGGTCAAAAAATCCGCAGATTTGGGTGTCATTCTCCAGGCACTGCGGCCTCAGTGCCTGGAGAGAATGTGAAAGAAAGCTGACTGTCTTTACCAGGCCACAGTTTCTTCTTCATATTCCTCACAGATACACATGTTGACTGGCACTGATACTGGAGGACATCAACTTCCCTGATTATCTTTCCTGAGTTGATTTTCTGTTTCGTAAAAACATGCTGATGGCTTCACCAGCCGGTCTTCAAACTAGCAACCCTCAACCTTAATTTTTAACAACTCAAGATTCACTCCTGTTGCAAATTATGGAAGCCATCAAATATGAAATGGGAAAATGCTTGGATGCCTTTTACCGGATGTATATATGTGTGTGTATGTATATGTGTATATGTACTAAAATCTGAAAATAAAATATGCAATATCAATATTGTGTAATAATAAAATAAAATAATGTAAACAAATATTTTAGTTATAGAGTAATCTATCGATTATTCTTACGATTAATCGGATTAAATACAAGATAAAATAAAACATTGGTAAATCTAACATAACAGCAGTATTACTATCGCATATCAACATCAGTCTAATTTTTCACATTTGAGCTTCCATAACTATTACTTTTATGTAGCCCAGAAAATTAACTTGTAACAAAAATGGCTGACTTTCTAAGTTAACCTGAAGAAAAGAGTACAAAAATGTGAAACTATATTCAGTGCAATATTAAAAAGGCAGGCTCACAACTAGCCTGGCTGTAAAACAGTTGGACATAGGTTGCAAAATGGGCTTAAGTGCAGTGCGTGAAAACATCTTCCTTCATCAGGCCCAACAACAAGTAGAGACGAACAATAGAGAACGGCCTGCTCACAAATAGCTTGGCTAAAAAAATGTCTATACTCCAGCTTTTAGTTTATATATTCATCTTCAGTCAGTTTAATAGATGAACTCATATCTTGCTCAGCCATTTATAGTGTTTGTGTACATTTTAGCGATAGGATTTGACACCTGCAGAAACACCTCTACCAGGTATGCAACGTCATGATGCGCTTCGCCACCCACTTGTTGCGACCGGGGTGATATGAAATTTATTTTCCGGTATTTTGATGAAAGCTACGCATCTAAAGCACAGCTGCCTGCAGTGTTCAGTCGATCACTCACCTGTATAAATAAGGCACTGGTTCAGAGTGAGCTGCTGGTTCACTCTGAACCAGCAGCTCCGGGAGGAGAATAGCTGACATACTCCAGGCATCACTCTCGTCATTTTAAGGATGTTTATTTGTCCCCGAAAAACGACCAAAATTCAGACATTATCATAAATCAGTAAAATCCTCCCAGGCCGAACTTGAAAATTGGATGTTATGCTGCTAACACTTAGCTTTCTTCAACAACTCAGGCGGAAGTGAGAGCGCAAATAAACCCCGACGGGAACATAGTGCGCCACATAATAAAACATATTAACATATAGGCTTCGAGGCAGATACATTTTCCTAGAGGAATTTTAATAATCGAGGTACTCGAATCACTCGAGGAATCGTTTCAGCCCTAATATGCGTGTGTGCGCGTAGATATATATATATATATATATATATATTATATATATATATATATATATATATATATATATATATATATATATGCGTGTGTGTGTATGAATTGTGCTTGCTTGTTTGTTATAAATGTAGCAGATAGCAGCAGTGAGGACCCAGGAATATGGCGAGCTGCAGATCAGCAAGCTGAGTCACATTATCTATGTAGGACGCTGTGATTACTTGGCCTTAATAAATCACACAGGAGGTGTGTTGGAGTAGTGCAATTATGTAACCGGTGTTAGGCGGTGTTGTGAATAGTGAAGGGACAGACAAAATGGGCTTACGTGCAGTGCGTGAAAACATCTTCCTTCATCAGGCCCAATAACAAATAGAGACAAACAATAGAGAACAATCTTTAATCCTGGGTTTCGATTTAGTTCATTAAAAGTCTGTATGATGTTTATTTATTTATTTTTCTTTTAATGGTGGAGGCATAACAAGTCATTGACAGGACATAACAGAGTGGTAGGATGAAGTAGAAAACACTCCAGGTATTGTTAGAGAAAGAAAGTGAGCACTTGGTTTGACTTTGTATGAGAGCACATTATTTTAGTTTTCACCTTTTTTTTACCTGACGAAATATCCACTAATGTTGTATAACAAGTTTCATAATCTATTTTGAGTCTCCTGGAGCTCTAATGCAGCAGGGATTCATCAACTCTGCCTCCACTGGGTGTGCTGAAAGTGGGCAAAGGTCCATGAAAATGTCTCAATAACATCTTTCAAACAGAGCACCTCTCCTGGAACAGACAAATCTCCCTTACCTATCAGGGTTTCCCCAGTGTATTATAAACCTGGCTTACTTACCTCCTGCCTCAGGCTAAGATTGTTTTTACACACACACACACACACCCACACACACATATATATGTATATATGAAACTAACTCTGAAGTCATAGGTTTAGTGAATTTAACATGGTGCTCAAACACCAGTCTTACCACTTATGAAGGGAAATGCAGCTGAGAATGTGGGATTATCAGACTCAAAATGTTTTTCTTTTACTTCACATTATATGACTAGAACATACAGAGGTTGGCGTGGTACCTTCAGTTGTAAATAGTGTTAGTCAGTCATTAGGGTGCAGCAAATAGGTGTTAGTGTTGTGGTCATTTGAGTTGGTGAAACCTGCAGAAAGCCAAATATCTTGCTGTCCTTCTGTGGTTTCTATATGTGTGTGCCCAGGGAAGCCATGCTGGTGACAGGAAGTACATTCTGGTGGAACCAGGGCACTTCTTCATCTGTCTTCCCTTAATTAACTCATGTACAGTGTCTTTGAGTGCTTAGAAAAGTATTATGCAAATAATATCTTACTATTTATTATGATTTTTAAGTTAGAAAGTATGATTGTTCTGAAAGAATAATCAGATTTGCTATTAATAGTGAAAATGATGTCTGGTTTTTAGTCATGTATTCAGTCCTCCTTGGAGACTCAGTAAGAGTCTGGATCAGTGCAGTTGATTTAAAATTCATTCTCGTTGGACACATTTCTTTAAAGTTTGCAGTGATGGTTCAATACCTATATCAAATGCTTGCTATGAAACAATCTGAAAGTAATTATCCACATAAATCGTTTTCCATGATGGATTCCTGAACGTTTTTGGTCTGGAATGTAACTTTCCGGAACCTTTATATGGGCTCCTGGAAAGAAATGGAAAAAACCCTCGCATAGCTTGGACAGGAATTACAGCTGACTATTTAAAGACACAATATCTCACTCATTTGTGACATCAGTGTATTTGAGTGAAACATTGATATTCAGCATGGGTGGCTGTGCTTGAAAGTTGTTGAAGAACAAAAATGCCAAAGTCCTTTTGTGATACAAAGTTTGTAACAGAGAACATGACTCATGAAAAGTATTGTGTTTGTCTAGTTTGGTACTCGTCCCAAAATTGGAAATGCAGGAAGTTTGTCCCAGATTTGTGGTGCATAGCCGAATGCTGCTTCTTTGTTTTGTTCTGTATGTAGAACAGACCAGAACCAGAAGACTTGAAAGGTCTGGAAGATTCATACAACAACAGCAGATCTTTAATACATTGTGGTGCTAAGCTGGTCAGTGATTTTTAAACAACCATATTTTAAAATCTATTCTCTCAGTGAAGAACTTTAGAACTAGGCGAAGTGCTCTATCTTCCTGGTTGAAGTCAGAATGTCAGCAGCAGCATTCTGGATCAGCTGCACCTGGAGGATTGATTTTTTTCTTTTTGTTTAGACAGACCTGTGAAGAAACCTGCAGTAATCAATGTCAGTTATCTACTGCAACAGATAAACACATGGATGAGTTTCTCTAGAGCTCACTAAGATGTTAGTCCTTTAATCCTGTAAATATTCTTCAGGTGATAAAAGGCTAAATTTTATCACCTGTGCTGAGGTGATAAAGTTAGGTGATAATTTCTAATCTGACTAGAATGGAAGTTACATTTTGCAGCTTTAAGACAGTACCAGTGTATTATTGCATCTGATGCAGTGCAGCGTTTTGGTTTGTTTGACAGCTGCAGGGAGCTGGATTTGGGCTTCAGCTGATGGATTGTGTTCCAGGTGTGTAACTCAGCTCAGTTTAGTCTGGTCTACATAACTTACACTATTTAAATATGCTGACATAAAGTTCTGGTTGTGTCCACTTTTCTTTCTCCTTTGCAGCTGTACGACAAACCTGAATGTTTCAGTGACAGAGGGGAATCTTCTCTTTGCTTTGGTGGCACTTCTTAATGCTGCTCTTCAGAACGCTCCACAGAGATCACGCATCAACATTCTGGGTGATTTCAGGATGTGTTCAGGTAGAGAATGTTTGGTACATGTGTGTACCGAACATGAATATTTTCGGTACAGATACGATTGCAGCCCTAAATAAAAAAACTGAATAGTGTGCGCTGCTCACTGACTTGGCATCCATGTCCTGCATCCTATGTCCTGCTCCCAGATTCTGCTCTGTAATATGTCTAGTTGTCAGATGTGCTGTTAATAGTGACAATTTCCAGCCAATAATCTTCTGCTGACTAATGTATGTGTGAATGGCAGCTCCAGGAGCAACTCTATGAACGCCTCGACAACATTTCTTTTTGTGTGTGAACTTGGGGTTGTGGGCTCTACTTGTTGTTGTAACATGTTATTGATGCCCCTGTTTGAATATGTGTGTTATCATGTGCACATGCTTTTAGCACACACAGAGCACATTGTTAGAAAAACTGTGGCATGCTGCATTCAGCGTGTCAAGTTGGGGGTGATGGATGAAGGCAGCAAATGTTGGCAACACTCAGAGCTCATGGCAAGGAGGATACAAAAACCCTGAATTAAGCATTTTCAGATTGATTTTTTTTTAAATGTGAGTGTTCATTTTATGTAACAGCAAATTAGAAAATGGTAAAAATTGTACCCACTAGCCCATCACAGGTGGCTAATTTTATTCTCAGAATCCCTTCTTTTGGCTTCAGTTTGGCTGCAGAATGCAGTGAAGGTTTCAAACTGAATTTATAAAGCAGAGAGATACAGCAAATAGTTTCCCAATTTAGCTTGTGAAAAAACTTGTTCCCCTCTTCGCCTGTGGTGGTGCTGCACCAGGAATCGCTGAAGGAAAGAAGAAAACCTCAGAACACTGAGCACAACTTCATTTTTCACAAAATCTAAATAAGTGGAGTAGGGCCACATTTCAGTGGTTGTGGGATTTGTCTTTGGAAAAAGACCACAAGTCGTTTCTCTATCGCTGGACATGCGCATTTGTTTTGACAGAAACAAGAATACCCTGCACTGTAGTCCACTTCCTGCTTTTAGAGCGATCTCTGGTCCATTTGGCATTCACAAATCATGAGTCTGCGGTTTGAAAACCATTAAAATGGATGCATCTCTATTAAATGTTTTCAGAACAGCTGAATTCTGAGTGTGTGGCATGTCTGTTTGGTAGCCTGTGGGGTCAGTTCCTACATTTTGAAGAATATGTTGTACCTTTTTCATTTTTTTCCTGTGAAGCGTCAATATTTGCAGGGTTGTAGCTCCCTTTGCTTTAGTCTGACAGCACCTGGAAACACTCCTTTCTTCAAAGATTACTGGACAGTATAAAATTTATAAATTTATAACCTCTTTCATATGTTAAACTTGAGACCAAAAGTGATTTAAAGGGGCAATATTGTGAATTTGCAATTTTCTAGCATACCAAGTAACTGTTAGCTTTACTGGTTAGAAAAATGTTGCATAATGAAATATGGCTTACAATAAATTTGACTTTGTAATTTAATGCCTTCAAATTGGGCATCTGTCTCTTGAAGAAACACTTTTGGAAGCTCTGCCTTCAGGAAGTCATCAGAACATGGCTTGTCTGTTAACCCCTTAACAGCGTTTTTACCAGTTATGCACTTAGATGTTGCACCAGGTGTTTTCTAATTGAGACTTTCTAGTCTGAAGGAGTCAGACTAGCCAGACTGCAGTTTTGAGGGCTTGGAAGTGTCGAAACTGCAGCTCTGAGGAAAAGCTGCATCTTAAAGACAGCACTCTGTCCACTCAGGCTGAAAGGTTGGATTAAAGAATTTCTCAAAAATGCATGAAAGAATAACGATAACACTTCAGGTATGTTTTTAATGAAGGAATAACCTAACATCTTAACAAGCATATTTTACAAGCTTAATTAGCTACTACAGAATGTGACAATATTTTTGTTTTCCAGTTAATCAATCATCAGAATATTTACGGTAATATATTACTTCACTATTAAAATGATCTTTTCCAAGAGCCCACTCTCATAGGCATGATTTAATCCAAACACCTAACAGTTTATCATACTTTTGCTTTGACAAATGTAACTCATGTGACATTTTTCTGTCTGTGTCTCTTTACACCAGAAGGTTTACACTGACCCTTCCATACCATTGGTCTGTGGACCCTGCACAGACCAATGGGTGTCACATGGTGTCTGGTGCTTGGGACAATCAGAGCTGCGACAACCATGAACAGAAAGCTCTGCAGTGTGCAGAACCTCAATAGCATCCAGCAGTAGGTTGGAAGAAGTTAGAGCTCATGAATGCTGGTATTTGTTGATGGGTTGGTGTTGCTGTCTGTTGCTTGTGGTGTGTTGGGTTGCACCGTCCTGTTGGAGGAAGTGGTTGGCTTCAATAATGTTTAGTAAGTAGTTTGCATCAAAGTAGCATCTACGTGACTTGAGGTAGAACTAAACATTTTGTTGTTCCTCTTGTTAGCTTTTTAGAATAATTCTAACCAGAGTTGTTTGCATGCAATCTTGAATTTGGTTTTTGTTTCTAAAAAGAGTCATGCGGTAAAATTGGTAGTTCAGTCTGTTTAGTAGAAGACTTTCATTTGAAAATCAGACAACAAATTTGTGGGTAGATCAGCCTTACACTTCTCTTCCTGCTGCATTAGCTTTTATTTCTTATCAGACTCTTCATCTGACTTGATGATTAAGGGGGTTTTCTATTAATGGCTAGAGATTTGCCTCTCAACATAGACAAACCAACTGTCTTAAGAGAGGTGATGGTGGGATGGAAAGTGTGACCTGGATTTGATATTTTGTTGAATCAGAAACTCGAGCTATGGTATTTGATGCTTGTTTACCAGATGTCAGATAGCAGCACAATGAGATGAGCTTCACCACAATGTGGTGGTGCCTTGAAGTCTTCTGATAAATTGTTTTGCATCACCATCAGGGACTGTTTGAGCTCAGAGCTGCTTCACAGGTTATTGTCTTTATATAGGTTTTCAGGACAGTGTTGCTATCAGGCAAGTTGTATTTGTTCTGTCTTGTCAACTATTATTGGTATTGTTACGTACTTGTTGTCTGGAGACAAAGAGAAAGAAATGCAATTCTAATTATTCTAACAGCAAAAACAGCATGAAAGGTAAATGTTTGCTAAATGAGAACTTATTTCGGAAATGTGATTCCATTTCCCTTTTAGCACAATAACCGCACTAAAGCCAAAAACCGCCTCAAGAAATTATAAAAACTTTTTTTTTTGTAAAGTTATTTTGAATTTTGCAATTTCCATTAAACTAATGTGATGCTTCAAATGCACATAAAAAAACATTAATGGAAACATGATTTTGCAAGGGAGATGATCTAAATGTCTTAACGTTTCAGACTATTCAGTAGAAATGCAGTCATCACACAGTCCAGGTAGATGTTACATTTCTGGGATCTTAAATTCTAGGGGTGTGAATGTTTTACCAGCTTTTGATTTTGTTTTTTGGGCCACAATTTGAATAAACATGAATTTTCAATTCTAAATAATTATGATTTCTGTGTGAATGTGGATAAAAGTTCCATATGAATATTTCCTATGTATTTAAAGTGGGCTGTTTGGCTCTGCAGTGTTCCCAAAGAGCTCAATTTGTATTTTGCAAACCTTGCACACGGTGAGGCTAATATCAAGTTCTGAGTTTCCAGACATTCTGTAAAAATAAGTGAGTCCTGATGAATGCATGGCTGATTAAATCCCCCCTCCTCACTTTTTTATAGTTTCTTGTTTATTGTGGTGCTTTCTTCGCATGCTGATGTACCGATACTGGCTGCTTGGCGATGTTCCATCATCATGCTCAGTCAAGCCTGCTGCAGTAAGCAATCTATCAATAAATTGCGTTCAGGTGTAAAATTATATCGATTCTATGATATTTACCGATTTTTTTTCCCCCCACCCTTGGAAAGTATCGATTTTTCATCCGAGTATCAATACATTTAACCCTAGGGGTCCATAGGCCTATACCTTCTTTTTAACATGTCTGGTTTGTGACGGCGTAACAGCAAGACTCCGTCTTCCCCAGTCTCACTTTCAACTTGTACTTAAAGTGCACATTATAAATTACACAACAGTTTTTAAATTGTGTTAATAGGCCAAGTAAAACCAGAGTTACGTTGAAATAAGTAAATCATATTTTTCTGAATGTCAAAAATCGGCTTTTCCAGTTATGTGAAAGAGCTTCCAAAAGTGAAAAAACAAAACGCAACATTAGATTCTTTTGGTTTTGGAAATCTCAGCTCTTCAATGAATAACGATGGGTTGTATTTTGTTGCTAAGAAACAAAGTAAAGTTGCGCAAGTAACTGTGAAAGAGAAGAAGAACTGAGTAGCAGCCAAAGCAGTGAGATCACGAAATTACTGCAGCGATTGGATATTGGACCGACTAGTTGCATCTACTTCGAAATTTGTTTTCAGCTTGGTGATTTCTGTTCTGCATATAAAGGATTACCTGAAGAATGAACACGCAGCATGCAGTGGCGCTCTGTTTTGAACTGTAAAAAACAAAGAGGAGAAACTCGCAGCTGCAGAACGCGCGCAGTGAGGATTGCCATGATGACGATGGCGGATCGATCATTTTTATTAGCAACTGACAGAGATTATCAGCGACTCAGAGTATGATGAGTCTGAGAGGCAGCTACTCAAAAATCCAAGCAGGGGAATGGTGGCGCTGCGCAGCTGCAAGGAGTCGATCGCTTTAGGGTGAGGCAGAGCCATTCTGTAAGCAGCTAGTAGCAAACATGGCTAATTCAGGGAGCCAAGGTAGAAAAGCCCTTTCAATTGAGTCCAAAATACTTTTTTACTCCAGAATGCAGCCACAGTATGTCCAAAAGAAAAACATAAGTGGAATCATTTGCATATTGAGAGTCGACAGAGGCTGATGATCTCCTCACTCAGCTCCTGTATCACTGTGGAAACTTTGAGTTTTATGTCAAATCCACATGAATAAATGAGAGAAACAAATTTTTTCTCTGTATCTTTGATTTATTTTGTGCAGCTGTAGACTGTTACTCTGTCTAATCAGTCAGGTATTGTGTAGTTGGTTCTTTTAATCAGTTTTTAGTACATTAAATCCAAGTCTATGAAACACAAAATGTCACAAAAATCATTCTGTCCTTCTAAAATCTTTCAGAAAATCACAAAAGTGCATAGAAAAGTATCGATTTGTACATTGTGATACGTATCGTATCGTGATCAGAATATCGTATCATGAGATTATTGTATCGCTACACCCCTAAATTGCATGGTAAATTAAAATGAGCTTGATAATTTGTTTATAATGTATTTTGGTGGACAGTTTTGTGCAACATAATCCACTTCATTTATAAAATAAGTTTTATAAATATAATTTTTTTTCTGCAATTTTTTACATTTTACAAAATTTTTACGTTCACTTACATGGACACAAAATGATCAGGCAAGTTGAGAGTTCATATCTTTGACTGAAGATGAATGTGTAAACTGAAAACTGGAGTGTAGACAAGTGTAAAGCTTCTGCTTTACACTTTATTTTTATTTTTATTTGAATTGAAAATTTTTGTGTATTTTTTTGTCTAAGTTCACTTAGGAAGTCAATTTTCTAAGCCACAGAAAAGTACGGTCTGCAGAAATATGTGCTTATACTATATCCAATATGAATCCTTTTCTTATTACAAAATTTACCAGTATTTCAGCAATTTTTTTAAATGTTTTTTTTTTTTTGATTACTTGATTATTGCATAACCAGGATAGTCAACCACTAAAACAATTTACAACAACCAAGAGAGACATGCAGGCAGGGGAAACTCAGATGATTAAACTAGCCTTGTTCTGTAGAATGTTGTCATTTGGTGCATCAAGGGTAAAACTGAAGCACACTAGCTGTCATTTGCCAGCCTTCTCTTCAGCTTCCTTTGGGTTCATGAAAGCAATAAACACACACCAACCAGAGAGTGTGTTTGGGGTTGATGTTTCAGAATGCTCCGTCTCTGCTCTGGGAGTTCTTGTCTCTTCTTAGCCACACTCTGCTGAAAGCCATTTGCACCATGGCTGTCAACTTTCCAACAGACATGCACACTCCCATGTTAAGCCTGGCTGCTCAGGTGGAGGTGGCTACATAGCACCCGACTTTTAAAATGTCAGGACCCCTCAGTGTTAAGTAGCTTTAACAAGCTTATCATTGCAGGACAAAAGCATACCAGTCAAGTCACCCGTTTTGGTCGGAAAGCTACAATATTCTACCATTGATTTCATCTGTCTTCCCGCATTATTAATTTCCGTGGAAGTGTCCCTTATTATGATGTAATTTTTTGAAATAAGAATTTATGTGCCTCTCTAAACTGAATTAAGTCACTAGTCTCACGAGAACTGCCACCTGCAGAAGCCTGTGAGGCAGTTCTCACAAGGTTAGTGCCGACAGTGGGATCAAACCAAGTGTTGTGACAAGAAGCGATGGGGTTAGATCACTTACCACATGTCAGAAGGAATGCGCTATGCGAGCGCTTTCAGCCTGCTGCAGTGTCTTATTGGGTCGTTTTGAATGTCTTTCTCTGTCGATTGTTCTTTTAGTCAAATTATGCTAACAGCAATAAAACATTTATCATTTTATGCCCAAGGATACAACAAAGGTTCATCTCATGTGTTCTTTGCTTTAAAACTTGGGATGTTCTCCTCATGAAAGTGATGCACTTATTCACAGTGACAGTGTTATTTACGGATATTTGTCATTTATCATAAATATCTACCCATTTAAAGGCCTAATATGCATACAGCAGTAAAAGTTTTCTTTTCATGGGTTATCTAAGATTATAACCACTGTGTGATTAGTGTCCAGTGGTGCATTTAAGTCAGTGATAATAGTAATAAAAGCTCTTTGACAGTTTCTTTTACTTTGAGATTATATTAACCTTGTTAAATTTTGAAAATTAAAGCACATGTCATCTTATGTTCTGTACATACACTGTATGGTAGAATGCATTCTATGTCACACCATAAAACTGCCAAAAAAAAAGAGTCACCTTTTTCTGCCAATGAAATGCAATTAGTACCTGGAAAGACTTGGCTTCACACAAAGGGATTATATCTCATAGATATGGTTTAAATATGTAAAACAAACAAATTTGCTACAATTCCTTTGTGTTTTCATTTAGACTCTATTTTAGGAATGAGACTATCCAAAGTGTCAACTACATCCAAGGTGTAGTTGACACCTATCAAATTCAGAGTGGTTGACAGGTAGTTATTTTAGATTTCTTGTAAACCTGTCTTAAACTGTAAAGAATACTGGACCTCGGTTTTCTGTTTTTGGTACAGCTCGCAGCTAGTGGTGGAAAATCTTTCCCCATTTTTAAATCTGGAAAAAAAAAAAAAAAAGAAGTAGCACAGTTTATGTTGTAGAATGAAACTAGAAATGCAGTCGGAAAGCTGAATTAGAGGATTTCAAGATTTTGAGATGAGAACAAATAGACGACAACCTGTGATCTGGGGCTCAAAAGGGCTTCTTACTTTAATCTCGTCCTCCAGCCAGCCATTCTTTGGAGTTTGGTAAAAACAGAAAAAACTCATGAAACTCATGTTTTCTAAAACTCAGGTTTTAGAAAACATGAGTTTTCCTTTTTTAAAATATCAGTGTTAAACTGAAGTGTTGAAATGACTGTTTTAGGATGAAAATTTTAATAAATAACTACAGTTGTTCCTAAACGAGGGTCAGAACTACAAAGAGGATAACTCTTTGTTTTTTTTTTTTTGGAGTATTTATTTGCCCCTAAAAGAGCCTGAAAGCAGATGTAGTCATGTTCTCAGTCTTTGTCCACTGCAGTCGGGACAGTTCCTGGGTGAACATATTTTCCTCCCGTAACTGTTTGCAAATCGGCATGAAAGATAGCCATATTATTGCTTTATTAGCGCAGACGTTTCCCTGTTTGAGATTTCTCCAGTTCTGTGCTCCATTTTGAGCTTGATGTTGGTTTAACATCATTTACTTGTTGGTAATGATTATATCCTAAGGTGTTATCCAAAGTGTGTCCATCTTGTGTTGATAAAAAGTTGTCAACATGTGAATTCTACTTATAAATGTTTCTGTAATTCCACAAATACTGTGTCTTTAAATGTATTTTATATGAGCAGTTTGTGAGTTGAGTTCATCTTCTTTCAGTGTGTTTTCATTAAATGGGGCATTTCCTGTCACTCATCCAAATCAGAGGAGGACTGGATTTTTTGATGCATGTCATGGTTTTTGTATTCATCCTGCGCCAAAAGTAGAAGAGTCACATGTAGGGACAGAGCCTTATATTACTTTGCGCCATGATCTTTTTTGTGGAGCGGGGCATCCTCCTTGGATAATGGCACAGGAAGCACCGGGAATCTGAAAGCAGTTTAAACATGCCATAAACAAAAACAGCTTGCTCAACAGCACACAGTAATGGTCTACTTCTAAAGTGCAAGTCGAGCAGAGGCAGCACATCATTCAGAGAGCTGAACTTTGATACAAAAAGCAGAACTTTCTCGATTTTAAAATAAATGAGTAATGTTGAGAAGATTGTTTGTATCTTTTGAACCCAAAGAGTTTCAGTATCTATAACCTAAAATTTTTTCCAGAGATTCGTGCCAAAAGTCCTGTTTTCTTTTCCTGATCGTCTCTCTTTGATCCAGACAAGTAATCTGTCTCCTAGTCAAACATCTGACAAAGAAGACTGTAAATCCTGAAGGTCTCCTCACATTTCTAACAGTGTTTCGATGCTTTCTCAGATCACCTGGTTTAAAAGAAAAATCTACACAAGGCGGAATGTTCTGCCTGAGAGGAGGGGCAGTCTTCCATTCCATGAGTACTAAGAGAAGCAGAGCTTCAAGCAAATTAAATGCAGACAGGTTGCTATGGAAATTGTGGGTGTACTAATAAATTGACCCAATTTTCTTAATTTTAGGTTGTCACAATACTTACTTACATGTGAAACTGACCTTATCTATTGATCTTATCCACCTCAGAAAAGGTCTGAAAGTGTAACGTTGGTGTAAAGCTGAAGTGACCGTTGGCTTCTTGCTGACCAGACACACACAGACTAAATCGAAAAATGATGCCACTCAGATTATTGTAGTGACTTGCTCCACCTTCTCTTTCATTCACACTTTTGGTAATCACGCACACTGATTTTTACTACATTTTGTTTCTTTATGTAAAATATGATTATGATATGGATCAAATGTATACTTTTAATTTCAAACTTGGTGCACAAATTGAAAAAACAACAAGCTCCTAAGTACAACTAATTAGTTGAATCATCAGAGTATGTGCTCTTGCTTCGACAACTAAATAATAAACAGTCATGTCTTTGTATCACATTCATCTTCTGGGAATCCTTTGCTGCATTTGAATTGCATAAACTGAACACCAATAAGCCTTCCATTGCTGTACGAATCAACCCTGGTGCAGATTAACCGAATGACATCTGTACCAACATGCTACGCTAGGCCAGAGCAAAACACTGCTCTAATCAGTAGCTGGAGGTTGGTGGCATCATGGAGCTCTGGTTTTAAAACTTCAAAGTTGCTTTCAGTTTTAATTTGCACAATTTAGGACAGAAAATGGTACAAACAGAGCCTTAGTGTTTCATTAGAAAAGGAATAACAAGAGATTTTGCCTTGTTTTCACTGAATGGTACAACATGGTTCGATGTGGTTTAAATCATCATTTTAAATCCGGCATATTCATGAGAGCCGGTTGGACTCTGGAGAGCAAGAGTTAATCCCAAATGCCTAATGTAAAGTCATACTAGTGTGACAACAAATGTGGCACACTAGTATGTCTCCACTTGTTGCCAGCAGTGGTATTTTTCTGTCACTCAATAGACTATGTTCAACACTAGTAGGTCCATCCTAAGCATACCATTGTCCCCTGTACCTACAACCTTCACCATGCATGTTTATATGGGCTGCTTTCACAGTGAACACGAGCAACATAGTGTACCAAACAACACCGAACGGAGATGTATTGCTCACTGGAAATATCCCTGATCTTCTCGTGTTGAGGAGCGAACAGATCAGAAATTAGATTGTCTAGACCAGAATTTGAACTCGGATACTTTGGTTCCAAAGGAAAATTAGGCAGCTAAAGAAGCACCTACTTTTTATTTAAGGTTTCCTGTTTCACAATGAATTATTCTAATTGCTTTATTGCCCTGCTCTCATAAATTATATTTTTTGTTGATTTAAAAGGTTTTGACTGGCAGTATTGTTGTATGGTTAGGATTGAGGGGTGGGTTGTGTTGCTCCATAAATAATCGATTTGTAACCGTCTGAATGATAATCAATTGTCATTCAAGTGCCTCAGCATCAAAAGGGATTTGATGGTGAGGTCTGGTCATCTAAGCAACTTCACACTGAAAGCAGGATGCTAGGAGTTTCCCAAAAGCCTAAAATATTATCACAGGACACATCAGTCTCTTGCTCTTCTTGATATGGAAGTTTATGATTGGACAATCAGAAAGAGACTACAAGAGAAAACTTTAACTCTTTAAGAAAACCAGAAAGAGTAGTCTAAAATTTGGCATGGAGAAAACTGTTCTTTTGACAAATGAATTGGACTGAATTATTTGGACACCAGGGCAGAGAACATGTTTGGTCTAAATCAAACAGCATTTCAGGAAAAGAACCTTGGAAACAGGGTAGTGTGACTCATTGCTTCCTCAGTCAGATTTCCGTTGGCATCTTTTGTTTCAGTAAAATGAAGCTCATACTGTTAACTTGTACAGGGTTTCCTCCAGTGTATTATAAGTCTCCGTCAGGCTAAGCATTGCTTGTTTTTGTTTTTATGATAATAGTAATAATAATAATAATTTAAAAAGATTGCTCATTTATTCATTTTTTTTAATGAGTCGGACTGCAAGGGTCTCCATTGTGCAGAGCGTTTCACTGGCGAACCAGAATTATTCCTAAAATATGGTTTATAGTTGATGCATTTAATGGGCCACAAAGCGCGAACCAATCACACCACTGGCGCCTGAGCGTATTGCCTTGCACGCCGTTGCAGCTTGATGTCTGACACATTATATTAGCCTGGCCTGCCAGGCTTATTATATACTGGGGGAAACCATGACTTCTCTTTATGAAAACGCACAGCCAGTAAGACCTGGAATGGTTTCATATGCCTCAGTAGTGTGTCATTGTACCTCTGTAGCATCCACTGTTGGGCTGACCTCACGGATGTCTTGATTGGAGCTAAGTATCTTAAAGCTTTATTCTACTTACAAAGCTCATTCCTGGCATGCCAGGTCAGTGTCCTCCACCAAGTACACTGCAGCTTTAAACACAGAAACATTTGTAGCCACAACCAGTTCCTCCCGCTGGCTTCTGAGTGGTTAACTGTATTTCTGGCTTTTATCTGCAAGACTGCCAACACTGTTGAAGGCTGGAAACCTGAGGAGGGGAAAAGATCAAGGAATGAATGGAAAAAATGACTAAAATGGTACAGAGGGAATTCAGGTCAGGGAAAACAGGGAAGCAAGGCAGAAGGATGCCAGAAAAAAACCAGCATGTTCAGATTGTCTGTAATAATTACCTGGCTTTGATCATGGTTTCACTGATTGGTGGACATTTAGGTATTCTCAGGGCAGTGTTGCTTCATATTTTTCACTCTTCAAATATGGAGAATAAAATCCAAGAGATTTTAACTGAAGACATGTTTTGTGGTAGAATCAGACGTGATGTCACACCATTCAATACCCCTGTGCTGCTGGCTGGAACTGTAAGCATTTTAGCATTCAGGTCAGTACATTAGTGAGCGATGATTTTCCATTTGATGACGTTGAGCTGTGCTGCTTCAGACGGCAACAATATTTCTTTCTAGTCGGGTACAATGGCTGCTGCCTGTGTCAGCCGCTGAGTTTTCTGAGACAGTGTCTTTTTCTTAATTTAATTTTATTTTTTTTATATTTTCTACAAATAGTTTTACCCAACATAAAGAATGAAGATAAACTATTGAGGCATATGAGTCAACATTTTATCTGTTATGTTAACTTGTCTAAAACTGTTATTTCCATGCATGGCTTCTAGATAATGTGGATTGTTGCTAAAGTTTTTGATTTCCAAAGGTTCTCTGTATCAGCCTTTTCCGTTACTATGGAAATTACAATGAACAGTGAATAAAATAAATATTTAAATATTATTCATTTATTAAAATGAGAAATAAATACAGAAATAACATAAAAAATAATTTTGACGTGCCTCAATTAAATATGTTAATTTTATTTTAAAAATTTCATATATTACCATTGCTCTAGTTTGAAACATTTCAAATTATAGAGCTCTGGAGGCTGGAATTGCTCACCTAGAGTTTCTAGTAGATCAATTACAACAATTCATTGATGTTATTTCCTCTTTTCCAGTGAAAATACTGACCCAAAGACTTGGTGTTTGAAGCAGCCAATTAGATGTCAGTTTTCAGGGAACCCCACCTATTGAAATGAATTTTTGCTGTTCTTCAGTTCAGGAATATGAAACATTAAATCATGAATCATGTTTAAATTTACTTTATTTTTTTATTTTCATTAAATTACTTATTAATTGTCAGGATAGTCGATAGAAAACATGATTACTAAAATAATTGCTTACAACAGCCCTATTTGCCTACAATTAAAAACGCAAGTATAAAGTCTTAAAAAGAACAAACAAAAAATACTATTAAAACATTTTTTTGGTGAAAACACAATGTGATGCTGATCACATTTAGAGCCGACCCAAGGCAAAAATGAACTAAGCAGCCGCTAAAGGCTTAGGGTAAATGCTACAATTTTAACTTGGAACATAAGAAACTAATTCAATATTTTAATATTTGTTTAAGAATGTCAGTGCTACTAAATTTGATTGAATATTTTCAGGAAAGATAAATTGTAAGATTTTAAATGTTCACATTTAAATGTAAAATTAAAACCTCAATTGTGTAAGATGGTGGTGTCTAGCTGCGCTGTTGAAGGGCCATATTTTAATTTCCAAGAACCTCTTGCTGATATTTTTGTAAAAAAAAAAATAAAAATCCAAACTAACCCTTTGCTCCCTGCATCCATCCATTACCCATATTGCTTTGCTCTAACTGTTGATTCTTGTCTTTGCGGCAGGTTCTGAACCCCTGGTCCAAGTCCTGACTGACTGATCATAGTGGTGGTGAATACAGACTTACTGCTGGGGTGAGTCTGGCTGTTAAACCTCTCTGTTTACTGTTACTGTTTGCCAATGTGTGTTAGTTCACTGTAAACAGTGCTGCTCATAGAGGGACCTCCATGCTTACTGGTTAAACATGGTCAGTGCAGGATTATGGCATCCACAGAGTATTCACAGTGCTTCACCTTTCCTATATATTATGGTACAGCCTTATTCCACATTGTAAATTAGTTTCTTAAATCAAAATTCTACACATAAAGACCCCTTTATGACAATGCTTTTTTTTTTTTTTTTTTACAAATCTATTGAAAATAGGAAACAAAGAAATCACATTCACCTAAGTATTCACAGCCTTTGTCATAAAGCTTGAAATTGAGCTGTTTAAATGGAGATAATATGTGGTAAATTCAGTTGATTGGACTTAATTTGTTAAGGCACACAGCTTTCTACAGGCAGTCCCACTGGGCAGGTGAGAGAGCTAACACCAAGCATGAGATCAAAGGAATTGGAATAAGGTTGTAACATAACAAAATGTGGAAAAAGTGAACCTTTATGTACTGCATTTCAAAACGCCTAATTCGCTGCAGATTCATGGGTCTGATCTGTTTGACTTTCAGAGTAAATTTGACAATATATATATTTTTTTAACTCTAACGCAGTTTAGAAATACAGTCACTGTTTTTATTACTTTACATTCTGTAATTCTGCTGTCATTATTTAAGTGGTACCTTCTAACTGCTACAATATAACTGAAAAATAGTTATGTTAGTATATAGTTATAGTCATCTAATGTAAATCTGCAGTTTTACATTAGAATGTTGAGCTGTTTCTGCTAATTCAAGTAAAAGATGAGCCCATGGCCTAAGCAAAGATTAGCATGAAGACTAATTAAAGCTACCAAATAGAGGAATGTTCATAGTGCTAGATGTTTTGTCCCTTTGTTTAATCTGGGCCTTTTTTTGCTCGTGCTGCAACAGAGAAGACAACTGATTTGTACGCCACCTTCAACCTTCAAAGTTCATTTTAAAATCAGCTAAAATTGGTGATATAATAATGACTGAGGGTAAGGGTGTTTTTTTGGAAATGATCCAAATTTACACAATAGTGTTTACATGAGTCAGTCTTGCTGAATAAGGCACATTTGTTTCCATCTGTATTAAAGTATTATGCAGCTCTGGCAGCTGATTGGGTGCTTCCACAGATAACCTGATTTACAACCTCTTGTCCTGAAATGCGTTGTAATAGATTTGTTTATGGTCAACTGATTGCCTCTGGCTTCCTGTTTGTTTGACTGTTGCACCACTTCTGGTTTGTCACGTTGATACTTAAAATAGATTATTGCTGTGTGCTTGGATAATTAACAGATTACCACAGTAAAGCTGTTAAAACGACACAAAACAAAGGGCATAATCTGGGAGATTCGGTAGCTACCAAAAGCTTCCAGAGCTTGGTCAAACATGTGAAAACAACACAATTTTAATTTGTTCAATTGGCTCAATTAAGAGTAGAACAGCCAACTAGTGGGAAATGGCTTCCTACTACTAACTTAACATTAACAATAAAATAACTGGCAAAAACAACAGGCTGACTACCTTAGTCAAACATGCAGAAATAAACTGCAACAAACCTTCTGTCAAATGGTTTATAAAGTGCAATTAGTAATGCTAAAAACAATGTAAAACAATTAAGAAACATAAAGAAGGGATAATTAATATTTGTTAAAACATTGAAAACTGCAGAAACAAAAATTCTCTTCTGCTCCATGAAATATAAAAACCACAACCTTGTTTCCATCAGTTGTATTTATCTATTGCATTCTCCATTAGATGATTTAAAATGAAATAAAAATAACAACAGCTGTTGATGTGAGTGCAGAGCGTTATCAAGCTAAGTCGTAAAAAAACAGTCCTGGAGTCAAGGTATAGAGACGTTCAAAAGAATTTAAACACTCTTGAACGTCCCATCATACTCTTAAAAGGTATGACTTACAGTTAGAAATGTATATCTTTGGAAGTTTTCAGCTTTTGCTCCATTTTTCAACAAAGTTAAGAGCTTTTGTCTTGTTAGCTTCTGCAGTGGTGGTTTCTGATATGGGCAACATGGGCAGCCAGGGCAGCATCTTGCGGGGGTGACATTTGCACTCCCCTCTCCTGTATAATAGGAATACATGATATGTCAGCACTGACATCAGAACAGGCTGATGTTTTTTTTTTTTTACATAATGAGCCAATAGTAAAGAACTAATGTTTATTTCCATCATCTTACCATTTATGTAATGGTAAGATGAATGTAATGTAGAGGTGAAGGATATTGATCATGTAGTTTTCGTTTGGGCAAGTAATAGTGATGCAAAACAACTTTCAAACTTGAAACCCAGAGCTATAACACCCAGTGGTGTGGTATAACCTTGGTAGATATCAGTTATAAGTCTTAGCAGCAATAATTTTTGATTTTGATGTTGGCCAATGTTCATATTGGTGCATCCCTACTTTATGGATGACAATGCATCCTTGAAAAGTCTGAAATTCATTAGTGTGAAGTATGTTAGTTTTAAATTGGCCTGTTAAAAACCAGCTTCTTGTCCAGGTTGATAAAACAATGGCTTTCTGGAGGCATGCACTCATAATAACGCTGATAGGACTATTTTGAAATGTCCTTTTTAAAAAATGTAATGGGTGTGGAAACAAAAAGATTAAAGAGATCAGATGTCACTAATTACATTTATTTTCTTGAGCCAAAAATGATATTTACTGCTGCAACTCCCGGGTTAACTTCAGGTTTTTAGAAATCCTTTACAATATTTGGATTAGATTATTTCCAGAATGTGCAGATTACTAAATATTTGCAAGTCTTCTTTCTGTTGTCTTCTCTTCGTAATTTTTCTGGTTGAATTATTGCGTGTTTGGCCGATTGTTCTGTCTTTTTCTGTATCCTGTCCTGAGCTCTATTCACTTGGTGTACTTTCGGACAGCTGCTGTGATGTATATTTTTGGTAACAATATATTATTTTTACAACTGTGAGCAGCTCATTGGTTCATGAAAAGCTTATTCAAAGCTTTGATACAACAAAAATATCCATTTTTTTTCTTTCTTTTTGTTAATAATCAAGAAATTCCAAAGCAGCCCCACAACTTGTTTCTCTCTAACCTTTTTAAAGAGATGGCTAAAGTGACTGCTAATGTAAGCTAGCTCAGTATGAGGAAAGCATGTGTGATTGAGTGGCTGTGCTTCAGCTAACCTGCAGAATGCAGAGCAGGTTTAACTGCTCATCAAGTGAGCCTTGCTGGCATAGCCTGCATGGCACCATCTGTCACTGACACACACTTCTCCTTGTTGACCCCAAATGGGGCATGTGAGGCAGGGAGAACCCTGCCAATACAATCTGTCACATAAAGAGACCAGGAACTCTACAGAAGCTAGAAGACGGGTGAACGTCATGTAGCTTCCAGTTTTAGTTCGATTGCCATTAAAAATATTTTTACGAGTTTTGTTAAGTCACTTTAAGTGTTCTTGGCCGGGTCAGCGCTCTAAATGGAACTGCTGTGTCTGTTTGTGACACAGAGCGTTTTGTCTTATTGTACAAATTATAATCCAGCTCAGTGCATTTCTATTCATCATTTCCCCTCACTTGCATCGTAAATGTCGTCACCATCACCATCACCATCACCAGATGTATTAAACATTTGTTCTTCCATGTTGCTGGCTACAGATTCAGTCACTGACACGTGCGACTGAATCCACCTTTCTACAACTCTTAGAGTTGTCGGTCTGTGGCTGTCAAAAATTGTGCACTCTTCAGTCTTAAGAAAAATCTTGTGCTTGGCTGCTTTCTCAAACTAGACGTGTTTCTACTGCTGGCCTTGTACTTTGTGTTGCAACTATTTCAACAGCCATAATTTGCATCGCTTTTTGAAAAGTGAAGCCATACATTTGAGCATTTCTACCCGTCATGCTTTCTTTGCTTACTGAACTAGTCAGTTCCTGATGTCAAAGAACAATTGCAAGAATAAACTAATAACCAAATGCAGTGGAATAAAATTATATGGAAAGACATGTCTAGCAATAATTAACACTGGGGATTGAGCAAAGCAGGACAAGAACATGACTGAAATAAAACACAGTGGTTCATGACATAGAAAATCGAAATAATTCAGGATTTTTTTTTTTAGATAAAAGGTAAAATTATATTGCTGATATAACATGTTTGGTCACAAATAATACTAAGAAATATATTTTTCAGAACATAATGGTAATGAGCTTATTGAACCACTAAATGCAAAAGGGACAAACTACTTCTCTGTTTTTAAGCAATGTTTATTTCATATCTTTATTTTCTCAGTCTTATTCTTCATGGCCATGTTAACACCATGAGGCTTGAAGTTGGTAAAAGCTGCTCTGTTACGCTTTGAATCTGATTTAGAATAGGCTTTGTCTTTGCATTTATTTAAAAAAAGGTATTTTCTGAATTCAGAATACTAGCTTTCTGAACCAGGTTCAATAAATAAATCGCAGTTGCACTTGAAGGGACCCTGGGAAAAATAAAAATGTTGCTTACAACTGGAACAAGTTTATGTAGCCCATTAAAAATGGCATTAGCTGTTTTTTCCGTTAGTTGTTTCTTTTGGTGTCAATCAAGCATTATTACTGTGATTAAGAAAGTAATACAGGCAAAAGATAAAGAAAGAAAAATCACTCTTAAAAAAACAAATGGCGAATGGCACAGCCTACCGCCGGTAATTTATACTCTGGTCTAGTCACCCAACATTATTATTTATTCAGTAATTTAGCAGTAGTAAAGATTTTAGAATTGAAACAGATTCTTATTTTGTCAATGGTTTGTGATTTATTGCAGTTATTTAATTACAGACCCTGTGGTCAACTTTATCAATCAACCAATCAAGGTTATTTGCATTACACATTTCAGCAACATGGCAGTTCAAAGTGCTTTATAACATCATAAAAAATACAAAGTTGTAGAACACACAGTCCTCAATTACCAAGCGCAATCGTTACACATCAGAATGTTGATTGTTTCATTTATAAAGTTTCAAAAGCAGCTCTAAACAGGTGGGTTTTTAGTTCATACTTAAACTCAGTGTTTTGGCTGCTTTGCAGTTTTGTTCCAGATATGTGTAGCACAACAGCTGAAAGCTGCTTCTCCATGTTTGGTTCTGGTTCTGGAGATGGAGAAACAGAACCAGAAAACCTGAGAGGTCTGGAAGGTTGATACAACAGCAGATCTTTAATGTTTCGTGGTGCTAAACTGTTCAGTATTTTAAAGTCTATTCTGTGAGCTCCAGGGAGCCAGTGGAAGGACTTTAGAACTGGGTTGATGTGCTCTATCTTCCTAACTTTAATGGAAAAAACCCCAGAAAAATCTTAATGGAATTCCACCTCTAATAACGCTTAAAAACACAACATACTCCATATATTATATAGAATATATTTATCAAATGCCAGTTGTTCTGTACATTAGAAGTTCTTTTTTTTTTTTTTCTTTTTTTTTTTGGAAATGCTCTTTAGATTATCAAATAAATTTATGGTAAATACAAAATTCTAATGCTGTTTTACCCCATTTCGCCTACACAAGCTTAAACTATAATTTTAATGAACAATATTTGAAAGCTGAATAAAAATCAACAAACATATAAAAAGCACAAGCCTTCAGTGGACAGGTGCATCTTTAACATTTCAGATCACTTCATCACAGCAGATATTTGTATTGTTTTTCAAGAAGAACAGCGCCACAAACATAAAAAGGAGCATTCTCCACACAATGCCAAGAGCTCCAGATGATATGTAGTCATGTTTGAAAAAAACATTCAAGACTTTCTGTGGTTCGAATCAAAAATCACCATTATTAACTGGCAATGTGTGGTTTCAGTTTGGAATTGGTTTGGCAAGAGAGACATACATTTTTCTTGTTAAAACTGGATCCAAACCATCAGGCTTCAGTCAGAAGCTGTAAATAGTACCGAGCAGATTTGTGGGGTGCTACTACAGAAAGTAATGCACCACCAAATTATTGACTCGGAACAGAAAACAAATTCTAAGTTTGATCAAACAAGCCAGCCGTGGAATCCACCTTAATGAGAGACATATCCTATAGATCGAGCATTTAAATTCAGTGGAAACTAGTCAGTTCGCTTTATTCATATCAGCACAGAGCAAGATGAGGAACTATGCTCTGAATTTATCCTTTGTATTCAAAAGTGTGAAACCTGTCAGATAACTCAATGAAAGTATGATCTGCTTTTTCTTCAGAAAATTCTTTGTCACTGATTTTTGACTTTGTCATTTTAGACATGGCTAATCCTTGCTAGTCACACTAATCCCACAATAAGTTGTTAAAGCCTTGAAATTGCATAATTTTGTCTCCCTTTCCAAATAATGTTAAAAATTCAGCTTCACTAATACAACTGCAATCTGCTCAGTGACTTTTTCTTTCTTCAGTATTAATGACCAGGAAAGTTCATTCATCATCATACTTTATCGAGGGATTCACTGATGAATAATTATCTGACATTGGTGGTCAGCCATTGAAACCGATCTGATCGACTGATCTTATTTTTACCTCAACAAAGATCTGAAATTCAGTCACCGTCCCCTGTTCCTCTGCTGACTGACAGACGCGCCCATTGGGTTATGTCTGCACATTTACAGTTAACAAAAGACAACCTGCTTTTGCCAACTTAGAAACTCAGTACACATCCAAAATCACATTCATGTCAGAAACTTGCAGTTGGTTCATGTGCAGATTTATTATTGTTAATTCAATTTATGGAAATATTTTCTGACAGGGCTTTAAAGAATTCTGTCTCTCATCAGTTGCTCAGTTAGTTTTTTTTTTTTTTTTTTTTCCCACTGAGAACCCTAAAGACCACATGAACAATATAGAGGTAGTTTAGGTTAGTGGATTCTCTGGTCCAGCATGTTTTAGGTGTTTCCCTGCATGAACAGGCTTCATTTATTGGAGATGTAGACCTGGATCACGGGCCAGTTTAAAACATGAAGGACGGTGTGCCCCGATGACCTCAGGTAAAGTCTTTAACGATTCTCATCACATCAGACAAAATCATGCTAATCATGGATGGAATTTTGTCAGTTTTATGGAGCTTGTGCAACTGTGTCTTGTTGCTGCAATTTATTAAATTTAGAAAATATTTTTCTACAAATTGCTGGTTTATTAATTGTTTCCCCTTAAAGCAAACATCTACTGGTGTGATGAACGAGACGGACTCTTTCAGGCTTAATCACTGATGTGTTTGGTAAATGTTGCACAACACCTTCAAATAATGCAAGAAGACATTCTTAAGGAGGGACCTACCTCTATCAGGAAACTGATAGATTTAGGTAGAAAAACTTCAGTAAAACTTTAGTATTCAGTATAATGGCATGGACTTACTGTTTGTAATTAGACAAAAATGCCAAACTAAAATGGTTTTTTTAGTCACATTTAATGTTATAAATTCAGTAATTGTGACAACAAAGAATTCTCTTGTTAGAAAACAGAGCAACATGCTGGTAAACCATTATTTTAAGGGCTACAACTTAGAAAAGCAGAATAGAATTGGTTAAAGTTGTTTTAAACCTTTTTATAGCTTTACTTCCCGTGCTGTGGTACGCTGTAGCATTTGTAACTTATAAAACTTGAATAAATTACAAAAAAAAATCCTTGTTTGTTTCTAGAACATGGTGAACAACAGTCATAGTCATATAAATATTTCATAGGAATCATAGTTAAAATTTTAACATGCTAATTTTAACACTGGAAATTATGTCAAATTAAATGATTGACTAATAAAAAAGATGATTTTGCTCAGTTCTCTTTTTTGTCTTGACAGGACTGGCAGAAAAAAAACTGCTTATAGATTTGTATTCTGGGAAAATACAAACTTTACAAATCAAAACATCAGCAAATTTCTCAGCTTTAAATTAAACCATATTTTATAGAAATTGGGCAAGAAATAAGGGCACCTACGACCATTTTTGAGATTCCTGTTCATCCCACAGTCAACATGATTTAATCCATAGTAATGGCGCCTGCAGGATTGTCACTGTTGTCACTGAAAGCCAGTCAGCTGAAAGCTAAATTTCTTCATTGTAATGTATATCAATGAAGAAGTCCTTCAACTGCTAAAATCTGATATGCCATTTTCATTTACATTTTGGGAAGCAGGAAACTTCAAAGGTTTTTATGTTGTTTCCATCAGCAGTTCTTGGTGCAGCACCACCAGAGGCAATGGAAGGAACAATTAGTTCAATTAGATTGTTTGACACAGTGCAATGTGAAGGCAAACCACACCAGCTGAAAATGTTGCAATTTTGGTCCCCAATCAAACCCAGTCTACTGGACCAGAAGGTGTGAAATACTTTCTGTTAGGACATCAGTTAATTGGTAATAAAGCAAAATGGTCATTAACCACATCAAGTTAAATGTGACTGAGTTTTTATATTTCACAGAAGAAAATAACTTCTGTTGTTGTGATAACATGGTTCAGATAAACACAGTGTGGAAAATAAAGCGAATAAAAGCCACTGAGGTGCAGTGCATTCATAAGCCAGTTTATTTACAGACTCCTTCTACACCACTCATGTTCTATAACAGATTTCTGGATTCGCTAGGTAAAATTTTAAGTTTCAGCTCAGTAAGACCATACATGACCTCTTTCAGAATTGGTTTTGATTGTAGTCATTTCATATCTTCTGTTGTTCTTTATCAAGTGTTGAAATGTGTCCTGGTCCTCCTCCTCCTCCTGCTGATGGATTGGTCTTTGTGTGGCTCCAGAAGCGGGGGTGGATTGAGTTGTACTCACCAGTTTGCTGCTGGCAGTTGTCTCAGAGAGAGGAGAGGAGGGGAGAAGGGAGGAGAAGATGAGGTTAGGATTCAAAGACAGAGATTCCCCTCTCCCCACTGTCCCCACGCTGTGAACAGAGCTGCTGCTGCAGTTTGTGGCTCCACAGCGCCACTGCAGCGAAGGGAAATGCAGCTTGTTGTTTACAAAGTTTCAGTGTTCCACAGACAGCGCTGCTGACTACAGCGTTGAAGTTATCACTGCCTGAACGGTCTCTGCAGCTCAAACTGGGTCGAGGACGGGGAACAGAAAAATAGTCGTTTAAAAATAGCTGCTGGATGGCTACACAAAGCCTGGATCTAATTATAACATTCTGCTGCTGCTGCTAAAGGGGGCTTTCAAATCTGTGGGGCAGATCCTTTACATTACAGTGCATTTCTTGGCATTAATTTAAAAAATGTTTACTGCTTTTATATGCTTTTTTAAAAATAAATATGCAAAACAAGCATTGAAACATGTGAGGTTTTAATAATGATGATTGACTAGAAAACTTAAATCAGTGCACTCCTACTATTTTTTGCTAACAGTGAAAACAGTTAGTCCTGCTACTTGCAAGAGTGCAATCTGCTCCCAAAACTTGACATATTTAACCCTCCAGCGTTCTTAAGAGACAAGATCATTTGAACTGCACTGACTTGTTTTCACTTTTACAAGGTTTCCTTTGTATGGTTTCAGAAACTGAAGGAAGACTAGTCTGATGGGACAACCTGTCCTCGCTGTCCACCCATGACATTTGCTGCACTCTTCCTGAGCATCACGATATCCACTATCGTGGTTCCTGAGACCATGATAGTGTTAAGAAATGCTGATATCTTTGCCTTACGCCTCTTCTGATCTCCTGGGGGATCAGGTTGGGTTGGGGTGCTTCCCCCCTGATAATGGCAGGGGATACGTTGCACATATCATAGAGATCTAGAATACGATACATAGATTGACACCCAAATCAAGAGAAAAAAAGTCTTGGAGGCATTCCCTAAAATGTATGGGGGCAGTGGCCATTTTGGGTCAGAGGGCAAATTTGGGCCATTTCTTGTATTTACACACATTGAACTTCAGCAAACTCCTCTGGGATTTTGAGCCATCAGCTTCATCTTTGGTCAGTATGCTGTTAAGAAATTGGGGATTAATAGTTATTAAATAAAGATTTTTGAGCATGTTTACAGGGCGTGACTGACAATCCTGAAATTTGATACACACTTGTTGGTAGTGCCAGAGCTTTATCTGCGCCAGTGGCCACAAGACCAGATCGGCACCGAGCTGTGAGGGCCGCAAACACTGATTCAGCTTTAATTTAGGTTATTTCTCCTTGTCACTGTTTAAGATGAAATGATGTTTAACTAATTAGATAGATAATATCCCCTTTATTTTCAGTTTTGACATTCACATTTGCTGCCTCTATCAGATATACTGTACTGTTTAATTGGAATCGTTTGTATGATTCATATATATATATATATATATATATATATATAAACCACTGAGTTTTGTAGTTATCCAATCTCTGGTTGTTGTAAGACTTTAATTAAATGATGGAGATTTAGCCAGTTAGGATTGTTTTATTCTGTTATCTGTTGTGACAGAGATATGAGAACAGTTTTCATGTAGCCTTGCTGCCAGGAGGGGTTATAAAATATTCACATTAGGCTCAGAGGCGATTTCACTCCATGTGTGAAAAAGCAATCACTGTGAAACAAGTTTTAAGTGTCTGGACACAGAGAGAGTTGTTACAAAATTAACTTTTTAAAACTATGTTTAGCAACTCTTAATAGTGGTCAGCACAACGACTGTAAACATCAGTCTTTGTTTCTATATTATTTACTTTAACTAACTTCTCAAAGGCTAGTAGTTGGAGGCTGTACCCCAGAAACCTAGATAAGCCTGGTGGTAGTCGTGCCAGTGAAGTCCACCAGCTCTCTGCTGTGTTTTTTGTATTAGAAATGTTAAAAGTTGGCAGAAAATATAACTAGGCAATTATTTGTAATTGGAAGACAATATTGGCAATAGTTAGACACCAACTATAGAGTCTTAAAAAACACAATTAAAAGAAATATACATTTTTGGACTTTAGTTAAATCCTAATAAAGTAATCAGCCAGTGGATCAAGGGAATACTCTGGTTAAAAAATAGACCTGTCTGTGATTGACTGCTGGTGTGATTAAATTACTTTAACTTTATTAAAGTTGCAAGAGCAGACACAGAGCAAAGCCTGAACATCCATTGTGTTTGAGGTGTAAACACACACCGCACGTTATTCTTTGCTCACACATGTATATTCACTCACAGTCAAGCCAGGCCACCTGCCATGCTTGTAATACACTGGGGGAAACCCTGATAGAAAACAGTTAAATCTCACTTTCCACCAATGGTCCAAGCTGCAGATCCTTAGGCACTGCTGAGCCAACATGTCAGAGAAGCACACATAACCTTTTCTCCTTTGATGTCCTGCAGGTTATACAGAGTCCACACATCAGCATTGGCAGCTTTATTCTCCTGTGAAGGTGCTGTCTCTGACTAACAGTCACAGTATTAAGTCAATATGTCCTATTCTTAAATAAGCACACAAACATACTAATCATTTAACATGGTGTGTGTACTGAATGCAACCATTTGTTTGTATTGCTACTCCATTCACTACGTTAGGTCATCAATGAAGAGTAACCAACTGTCTAATTCCTAATTTATACTGTATTTTCCTGATCTTTTCTCAAAAAAATTCCATTTATTACATAGAAAAATGCTAAAAGCTTTAAATAGATTGGAAGTTTGACCCAGCTTAACCAGAAATCCAAATTATTACTTTACTGGCTTGGATTTTTTATTGGTAGGTGAAATACTGAACAATCAAACTGTTTTTATGTTTAGAAATATAGTAAAATTCACAATTTCTGGGTGTACAAACAACTCAAGCATCAGCATCTTACCTGATGCTGCGTTTTGTATTTTATGCACATGTTCCTTAGTTTTATGTAATTTTTTTTTTTTTTAGATTTATAAGAGGAAATAATCCTGTATTTCAGTGATTGATGGTCAGATTCACAAATTCTACCTGAATCAAAGAGCAAGCAGGACACTGAGTTTTATTTTTTTTGTAACAGTATTTTAGGGAAAAAAAAATCTCAAAGAAAAGCAGACTCTCATGAAGAGGAAGAAAAGCTACTGCTATAAAAGCAGCCACATTATGACACCTGATGTTGTACACTGAGTGTACTGTTGTGCTGTGAAACCCCAGACCTTGACATTACGATGGACAGAAAGCAGACCTGTACCATCCAGCAGACACTGCAGCAGACTGAGCTCTCCACACTCGGACCCTGGGCTGCTTCACCAGGACAAACAGGACCTACAAGGTTAATGTGGTGACTGTGTTCTTTGACCATAAACTGCACTTTATAGTTTATGGTTAACACAAACCAGGGTTCACTTTCTATGATTCCATCAGTCTGATTGAAATAAATTTGTTGAGATGTTTATGAGATGTAGGAACAAAGAATTTTCCCTTCATGTACGCAGCAGGTGTCGTCAGAGTGTTCTTTAGTTTTAGTTCTGGTTTAGTCACTGGTTGCGACAGAACGATCTCTAGGGAACTGTGATCACATTAACCAAAGACACACTGCATTGACGCTGCGGCAGCCAGCCTGAGTCGGGCCTTGGATAATACATGTGTGTAGATTGAAGGAAGAAGCAGAGTTTGACCTTTCAACTTGCTGGGCAGGTATTTTCTCAGAGAACACAGTGGAAGTATAGCGATAACTGAGAAACGTGGCTCAGGTTTAACACCACCATGACCCCGACTGCTTCCAGAAACAGCCGGCTCAAGTTCTGATGGAACTGCACTCTGTACCATCAGAACTTGATGGTACACTCTGTCATTAATCCCAGAATAACACATTGTTCATTTTCCAGGGATTATATGTTGGCAACAGGTGGAAATAAGATCTGTGAATTTATCATTGACTCCTGTTCTACTAACAATCCTTGAACAGCATTGTCGTGTTACATGTTTGCTAAAGCAACATGATCAAAATGTTTCTTTTTTTAAATAAAGTTCTCCCTTTTTATACTTTACTGGAAATTACATCATCTGCATACTCACCTGTTTTATAGCTGCAAGCCTATTTTTTATTCACTTTGCAACTCCCTATATATTTTTAGAAGTCGGACAGCTGGAGATGTGCAATATGGTACAAAATTCATATCATAATATTTATAAATATTGTGATAGGTGATGGTAACAATATATCACTATGATTTGTATAAAACTTACAATAAAAAGAAAAAAAAATACACTTGCATTCCATATTGAGTGGAATATATGTATTTGTGTTAAAACTGGTTTAACACTAGTTTTTGTGCATGTTATTTGTACATAACATGACCGTTGAACCGTTTTGTTTTACTTGCTGCCTATCAGTGGTAATGATTGGCTGAAGCTTAATATGAATGGTGACCACTTGGTTAGGTCAAAGTTACATAAGGAAATGAAAAGTATCTCTATATAGAAACACAATAACTGAACCTGAGCCAGGTGCAGATAATTGACGTTTTGCCCCTGTGTTTTTAGCGGGGTCTTCCATTGGGCTCTCAGCCATCCTGCTTCATCTGCTTTGATGCCAGATGGTTACGTCATCAACAACAATTACTGCGGTTAGCCAGTAGACTGCAGATCTCTGGCCAAATTTCTGTCGTTTCTACCGGTTACCATTTATACCGCCATGTTTCTACTGGCAGCCATATTGCATTTTTGTGGTTGAGGTTTTGGAAATCCTTTAATCTTCTTGGAATTGTTCCTATTTGTGTGGGGTTTATATCTGTAAATTTAAAACTTTAGTCTTTCAGCTCCCACTAAATTATGAATTTCTCTTTATCTCTGTGTTATACATGATGTCTGTCACTGTAGTACTAACTGAAAAATGTATTTACTGAGGTGGTCTGAGACCTGGATATTGACGTGAGCTTCAAGCTGTAATCAGTTATTGTAGATGAGGAGTAGTTTTTCTGACGCTGCCAGATTGAGTCTCTAGAAAATCAAATGGTCAGAAATCAGATGTGAATGGTTCATAAGTTCATTAGTTGGTCTCTAATGATGATGGGGTCAGAATTGTATTATTGTCTGCCTCACATCCAAATGACTGTCAGTTTTAGTTTTGAGTCTGAATTGTGCTTTGCATTTGATTGAAATTATTAATACACCGTACTGATTGGTCTTATTAAAAACATTTTTTGTTCCAGAAACGTCTCATTTTCATGATCCCAATATCATAAACAGTGTGTGTTTATTTCCCTGCCACTGATGATGCTCCTCTTTGTGTTCCAGGCTAGAAGTGTGTGTGCTGACCTCATGGTGTAACCGGATTAAAAATGAGCATTAGCAGTGATGAGGTCAACTTCCTGGTCTACAGATACCTACAGGAATCAGGTATCCATCCCCACTTCCACCAAAGAATCTGATTGGGTCTTCCACTACTTTACATTCAGACTTTACACCTTGTCACCTCACAAACATTATTTACTCAAACACATCATCACACCTTGAAGAACCTTCATAGTGAGTGATTTTCTGTAAGGTGATGAGCTGTTTACCAAACACTGTGAATGTGGGTTAGAAAAGAGCAAAGGCAGGAAGGAAACCACACAGAGGCTTTTAGTTCAGCTGTTCAGTGTTCCAGGTTTGATGAAGACCCAGAGCTTCATTTCTATTTTGTTTTCATTTTATTTCTTCTTGGCTGTCATTTGATGACTCAACATAAAATGTGGACTGATCACCCAGACGGTCATTAAACTAATTATTTGTAGTCAAAAATATTATATGCATTTCTTTCCATTTTCCATGATGAGAATCTGTTCATGCAAATTTTATTCATGCACAAAGTGCAAAGTTACATGAAACTTGCGTCTTCCTCGACACATATATTTTCCCCGTCTCACTCTTACCTTTTCTGCTTGAGCCGTTAGAAAAATGCATAAATTAGCCACATCATTGCATAAGCTGCAGGGTTGAAATGACAAAAGTCGCAGCTTATAGTCCCAATATTATGGTAAATATTTGCATATTTTATATTCACAGTAGACTTTCTGCTAGGTAAACATGGGTTTACTTCATGTTTGTCACAATAAAAGTCAAAACAAGATGCACAGAAAGATGAAGTGACTTTTCATCATTCAATCTTCAAAACCTAAGTTTAAAAAACTTTATGATGGGTTCTGTTTTCTCTGAGAGCCTTGGTTTCCATGGTGATACTGTTAAACACCCTCTCTGTTGTGCTCCTGTTTGTCAGGGTTCTCCCACTCTGCATTTACATTCGGCATAGAGAGCCACATCAGCCAGTCCAACATCAACGGAGCTCTGGTGCCCCCTGCTGCCCTCATCAGCATCATCCAGAAGGGCCTGCAGTATGTGGAGGCTGAAGTCAGCATCAACGAGGTGGGAAACAAGCCCCTCCCCTTCCTGTTACACCTGGTCCTGCTGCGGGAGCGTCCATCTTTGTTCAGCTCTCACTTCCCGTCTCTGTCCTCTCGCTCCGCAGGACGGCACATTATTTGACGGCCGACCCATCGAGTCTCTGTCGCTCATCGATGCAGTGATGCCAGATGTGGTCCAGACGAGGCAGCAGGCGTACCGGGACAAAATGGCCCAACAGCAAGCTGCAGCCTCGGCGCCGGCCGCAGGGGGCAGCATAGCCGGCAACGCCAAGAACGGAGAGAACACTGCCAACGGGGAGGAGAACGGAGCCCACGCCTTAGCTAGTGAGTAGGAGCTCCTGTTAGCAAAGCCACGACCCACATCTGCTGTGTGTGTGACACGTTTAACTGTGTCCACAGACAACCACTCAGATCTGATGGAGGTGGATGGAGACGTGGAGATCCCTCAGAACAAGGCCATGGTCCTAAGGGGCCATGAGTCAGAGGTCTTTATCTGTGCCTGGAACCCAGTGAGCGACCTGCTGGCGTCTGGGTCAGTTCCTCTCCTTCACACAGTATACACATCAGCTAGAATCTGGAAGATGTAATGTGTGTGTGTGTGTGTGTGTGTGTCTAGGTCTGGAGATTCGACGGCTCGTATCTGGAACCTGAGTGAAAACAGCACCAGCAGCTCCACACAGCTGGTTCTGAGGCACTGCATCAGAGAAGGAGGACAAGACGTCCCCAGCAACAAAGACGTCACCTCGCTGGACTGGAACGTGAGTTTATGCTAACAAGCTGTGAGGTCCAATTAAAGCCTCTGTCTTCAGACCAGATCATTTAACCAACCAGAGCTGTTCTGGGTAGGACAGATTTACAGACAGACAGAAGATGTTTTGTCCTTAATGTTTTGGACAGTTTAGCTTAATATTTGCTTTTAGTGTGTTGCTCTCTCAGTTATCTTCCAGTTAACATCTAATTGATTACATAGTTAATTAACGTTTCTTTCAATAATTAATTAGACAATCCAATCAATTGTTTTAACCCTACACGCATTGATGTCACTTTACCAAAACTACCTGTGGAACAGGAATGGACACACAACACATGAACATCATCTCATTTGTCTAAATACACACTGACACACACCAAGCTGCCATGGAGGACGAGACAGGTTACCATGGTGACTCAGCATCAGCGATATGGATGTCGTTTTTTGCTTTTCCAGACAGATGTTGGTTAATAAGTTGAGCATGGATCTACAGCTCAGCTTGCATCAGTAATGTTTGTGTTTGTGTTGCAGAGTGAAGGCACCCTGCTGGCCACAGGCTCCTATGACGGCTTTGCCAGGATATGGACAAAAGACGGTGAGATGGCGTTGATGGAAATAAAAAAATGTTTGTTCATGATCAGCTAGTTTTCATCATCATGTCCCTGGTTCCTGTCATCTCATTGCTATTGCACCTATTTACTGCCATCTACTGGCAGCATTATGTAATGTCATCAACTTTTGTTGTCGTCTTGCAGGTAATCTAGCCAGCACTCTGGGGCAACACAAAGGCCCCATCTTTGCCCTGAAGTGGAATAAGAAAGGCAACTTTATACTGAGTGCAGGAGTCGACAAGGTAAGCACATGATGAGAAGCTGATGACGTCTGAACTCTTGACACACAGAAGAGCTTAATTCATCGCTCCATCTGTTCCTACAGACTACAATCATATGGGACGCTCACACAGGAGAGGCCAAGCAGCAGTTCCCCTTCCATTCAGGTACAGCAGGGGCTCCTATGGGTTGTATAGGGACTGTTGGAGTCTCATTGAACTCACCAACATCCTGCTGTCCTTCTCCCACAGCTCCAGCTCTGGATGTGGACTGGCAGAGCAACAACACGTTTGCTTCCTGTAGTACGGACATGTGCATCCACGTCTGTAAACTGGGACAAGACCGGCCTATTAAGACATTCCAGGGACACTCAGTGAGTGACGTGGAGGCAGATACTGTCTGTGGTTTTAAGTCATAGGTTGAAACCGATGTTATTCTATCTCTACATGTCCTCATTTCTTTCTTTCTGCAGAATGAAGTTAATGCAATCAAGTGGGACCCTACGGGGAACCTGCTAGCATCCTGCTCAGATGACATGACGTTGAAGGTAAAACATATCGTCTCCGTTCCACATAAAACACAAGTTTTACCATTTCCGCCAACAAAAGTATTCCAAACGCACACTATACATGAAGTAATACTTGATGAGGGTACCAACATAGCATAGCCACATAGCAAGGAGAGGCTCAACCAAATGACAGTTAGCGCAGCTAGCTTCTTAGCTAGCGGTGCTTACCACTGGCCAAGTGTAATATCAGTTCAAACTAAACAACTAAACATCTTGTTTAGTTTCTTTTGCACATGTTGACTGTGGATGTCCAGTGGAATTCAGTTTAACAGCTTATGAAACCTGGAAGGTGACATTTGTTTTTGTTGTGTGATGTCTGTGTTTTCAGATCTGGAGTATGAAGCAGGACTCATGTATCCACGACCTGCAGGCCCACAGCAAAGAAATCTACACCATTAAATGGAGTCCTACTGGACCGGGAACCAACAATCCCAGTGCTAACCTCATGCTAGCCAGGTGAGTGTGTTGATGTGAGAAGACTGTGCATCACTGTCTGTTTCCATTCTGAATGTGTGCAAATCTTTCTCTATATTCTTCTAATGTAAAAAAAAAAAAAAAAAAAAAACAATTTTACAATCACAATGTTTCCATTGTATTAGAAATTAAATTCAAATGATATGTGAATAAGTATGTTTGTGTAATAAGTCATTAAAAATCATAGATGTAAACAGTTACCTGAGGTATATTCATAATTCAGTCATAGTGTTACATCTGACCGATCAGCCAATCAGAGGAGACGCTGGCGTTTTATTCAGGCAATGGAGCAACAAGCCCTGCCTGCTTGGGAGCGACTACATCTGAGGCGTTTTGTGGAAATTGTAGTTGGTGATTTTATAGAAGTTATGGATTCAACACCCAACTTGAGCTGCTTCTTTTTATTGCATTCTGTTTGTCTCCATACTTTTAAACAGGTTCTGCTAGCCTAAAACAGTAAAGTTACTGTTTTATTTCAGTAACTTTAACCAGCTGTGTGTGTGTGTGTGTGTGTGTGTGTGTGTGTGTGTGTGTGTGTGTGTGTGTGTGTGTGTGTGTGTGTGTGTGTGTGTGTGTGTGCTGTCTGCAGTGCATCGTTTGACTCCACGGTGCGTCTGTGGGACGTGGACCGGGGGATCTGCATCCACACGCTGACCAAGCACCAGGAACCGGTGTACAGCGTGGCGTTCAGCCCTGACGGGCGCCACCTGGCCAGCGGCTCCTTTGACAAATGTGTTCACATCTGGAACACACAGGTAGGCAGACGGGTCTGTAGATGGTGATACCGTTTATCGACCTCCTGTGGCCTCACACAGTACCTTCTGCCTCCAGACGGGGGCGCTGGTGCACAGCTACAGAGGGACGGGCGGGATCTTCGAGGTGTGTTGGAATGCAGCGGGAGACAAAGTGGGAGCCAGCGCGTCAGACGGATCTGTGAGTACGCAGGGCTGCAGGTTGGTCGCTCGTTGCCGTAGTGATGCCCCCAGCTGACCTCCGGCTCTTCTTTTCCAGGTGTGTGTATTAGACCTGCGGAAATAGAGCTGCTGTTCGCTGGAAGCCATGGACCGACCATGAATGTGTACATAGCCAAATGACTGTCCCTGCCTGCCCTGCGTACTGCTCACGCTTAGGCCCCGCCCACCGACTTACAGGAAGCAGGACACAGGAACAGGAAGCGAGTACCGACACAGCAGGTCCACACACGGGGATAAAGTGACAGATGGACGGAGTGGCGCCCCTTCTGTTGGGTCAGACTCTCAGAGAGAAGCAGAGGCGGGATGCAACGGAAATGGAGACGTGACGGATCGGAATATTTACCAAAATATGGAAGCTGTTTGGCTTTTTGATCTGGGAAACATTCCCATCGTCATCAAAATGTAAAACAATGAAAACGTGTTGATCTATGTTACTAGTCAGATCTTATTGTGGACATATCGGCTCCTCCACCACAGATAGGATGGCACTTAGGGTTTCTTTTTTTTTTTTCAGATCTCTTGTTCTATATTTTTTATCATGTGGGAGGGTCAAAGGTCATGGAGATGTCCCCCCGCTCTGCCACCCAGGCAGGTGGCAGCAGCGCCTCACTAAGCACCACCATGCTGATCAAACTCTGGATTGGTCTGATTCATCCACACGGGCAAATAACACATGATGTCCCCCCCTTAAACCTCCTCCCTGTTCTGACCTGGAAGCTGCAGTAGAACCAGAACCAGGTCCAGACTGACTGCTGGTTTGTTCTGATTTTTAATTGGGAGTACTGGGAGCTCTGTGTGTTTTCTACTGTTTTCCATGTCATTTTTATAGCTTTTTAAATTAAATGGAATAGTTTCCCTTTTTTCCAGTCATAACTTGTTTCCATTCAGCAGTATGGCGCCCTCCAGTGGCAGTGAGGGAAATGTGGCTGGAATATTTCCAGCCTGACAGCAGATGTCATCTCTGTGGATTTAGTCAGTACAGTGTACCAACGCTCCAACCATTAAAGAGTTTCCACTGAACCAGTTCCAGTGTGAAGCTGGTACCAGTGCTGTTCTTGACAGCAGTGGTTTGTGTTTCAACTGGTTGGACTGGGCCAGAACTTGTCATGGAGACCAATATTAACAAACCAAAACTTTGCATACACCATGTTTGAACCTCTGAAGTCCAGCTCTGGTTTAGTAATAAGCACTTAGCTGGCAGAAAAGAGCCAGTTAGGAAACATTAAATATTCACCAAGTCTCTTCTTGGAGCTGCACCAATAAATCAGGCTGAATTTGCTCAACTCTGGGAGCTGATTGATCAGCCGATACACACATTGAAAACCAATCTGATCCACTTTCACATCAGACATCGTCTCGTCCTGTGAGAGAGGACTGACTGACCACCAGGTCATGTCTGCACATGCATGGTTAGCAGTGGTCACCTCTTCATTGTCTTAGTGACTTTTAGTAACTATTCTGACAAAGTTATTGGTACCTGCCAAAACTGAAATCAGCTCCTCTAGTCTGTTTGGTTCTCTCTTCATTTTTGCTGACAGGTTGATTTCTACAGCCAGCTGTTTGGCTTTTCTGTCCTCTGTTCAGCTGAACTGTTGCTCAGAGCAACAGGATGTTTGGGTCAGTACCTGAGGTCAGGACAGGAAGGGCTGTAGAAATCCAGTTGGTGCAAAATTCTACAGGTTTCAACATTAAAGCAAAAAAACCCAAAACGTCCTAGTCCAACCAGTGTTGACGATCCTAAATAAGCCGGTTCAAATCAGAACGAAGGAGCTTTAAACCTGGTGTGAACATCTGGGCTGATCTAAGTCGTCGTATTATTAAAGAAAACGGCTGGAGATGATTTTTTTCCGTCACATCTTCACCTGATTCCAATCGTCTTTGTTGTGTCGACTCCAGTTTCACTTGTTATCATCCTTCTGCTTGCTTGAAGCAGCACTGGTCCCAGTGTAGTGGTGGACCCGGACAGACTGGGACAGTACTGGGACAGACTGGGACAGTACTGGGACAGTCTGGGACAGTACTGGGACAGACTGGGTCAGTACTGGGTCAGTACTGGGACCGTTCCACCATCTGCAGCAGGAAAACATTTCATCCCCCAGACGCCGTTCCAGACATGCCGTCCCCACAATTAGCAGGACGTGTCCACGTCTCTCTAATGATGACTGAGCATGGCTGAAAAGGAGCGTTTCCATGGCGACCACACATCCTCTGTGTTTTGCCTGCAGGTTTCAAGCTAATGAGCTCTTAGCAGCAACCTGAGCTGTTCAGGTCTGCATCATGACCTCTGACCTCCAGTCTGTTCCTCACCAAACCTCTGCTCAGTTTTCTACTCCTCTAAAGCCACACGTTGTCATTTCACTCATTTGGAAACATGAGGCGAGCAGCTGATGGTTTGGTTCTTTTTACTCTCCTTCCAGCAGTTAACCACTAAATGAATCAGTTTCCATGACAACGTGATCTGTTGGAAACATTTGTCCAACTGGCAGAGACACAAACTTTCTCTTTAAATCTAAAATAGAATAAAAAACAGGATTGCAATGAAACATGAATGTAATTTTCCAACCGAGCAACAGATGTGGAAACGGCAGATGTTTGACGGGAGGATCAGATCTGGAGGTGGAGCTGGTTGCCATGATTGCAACTATTTATTTTTTTTTTAAACTGTTGACATGGTTTATACATAAAACTGAACACAGGACATTTCCAGAAAATACTCTGGGTGTAAAACCCGATCTCTGAAATGTTAAAAATATCAACTCTTTCTACTTCTGATCAAATTAAAAAAGGAAAAACGAGCGAATTGAATCTTGTAAGCTTTACTGGACCAAAACCTTCCAGAAGCTCCTCCCTCTGACAGCTGCTGCTGCTGCTGAACGTTTTGTTTCCTCCACAAACAGAACTCTGGACTTCTGGCCTCCACAGATTGATTCATGTTCCTGTTTTACGTCTTGTGTGTGATTTTTTTTGTTTGTTTGTTTTTCTCGACTGTATTTGAAGTTCTGAAATCCAAACTTTCAGGCGGCCATCTTGGACGAGCCGCGGCGTTGCTGAAGCTGCGTTCTGGTCTGGATCAGTCTCCAGGGCTCCATCAGCACGTTTTCTGTTTTCCTTTGCAGCTTGCATCTCATCCATCTGTGTCATCATTTAAGTCAGATCAGTAAAACTTCAGTGCAGAATAAAATATATTTTGATAAGAGGTTTGAGTTTTGATTTTTCTGTGTGGGGGAAATGAAATGTGAGCAATGGGGGGAAAAAATGAGACGAAAAAAAAAACCACCATAGAAGAAATCAGTGACAGTCGTGTTTGTTTTATTTTATGTCAAAACACAGAATTGATTTTGGGTTTATGAACCAAATAAAACTTTGATTTCAATGTTCTTGAGCACTTATGTTAGTTTTTCTCAGTGGCCGACATTTTCAAAATAACAGTTATGCAACAGCAACAGAAAGCAAAGCAAAGTCTTCATCTTGGCCATGTCCTTTAGGTCAATGCTTTGGGAATGTTGTACATGTTGCTGTGATTTAAAGAACATGAGAAGTTGAATGTCCAGAACGGTAAAACGACGGTTTCTACTGCGTTTCCACAGAATTGACCGTTTACTGTAAAACCTGAAAAATGTTGGAAGATGACGGGACAACATCCCAGTTGTTCTGCATTTCCTGGGTTTACCTCAGAACAGCTTGTTGAACGTCACCCTGCAGGTTTTCTGATTCAGAACCGCAGTTCATAAGCCAATAAATATTGGGACGCAATAAAAAGGCCCAACATGGAGAGTTCAGTTTTTAAAAACATTTTATTGATCCCAGCGTGATTATAAAACATCACCACCACATGAAACCAGCGCCACCATTCATCAGAATGTTCCACTCAAAAACACCCAAAAATCCAAGGTCACCTTGTTCTTTGGCAAACTGTGACCTTTAGTCTTCAGCAATGTGACTGTGTGGAGCGTTTGTCTCAATTTGTAATTATAATAGTGTAGCTTAAAAAAACTGCGTAAAAGTGTAATATTTCTTGTCAGTCGTCTCAGAAAGTGACACTTTTTGTTGAGATTCATTAAGTTTTTATTGTTTTCTATTTCAAAAGTTTCTGAGGTGACTGGAAAGAAATGTTACACTTTTATCCAATATTGACATTTTTTAGATGTACCTGAACTCATCGCAGAACTTAGTTCACCTTGAAGCTGATGATGGTGGTTCATCTTCAGTCCATATTAATGAGTTTTCCTTCAGTTTCAGTGATTTTCTGGGTTTTCTCGGTCCTACCAGGACTGAACTCATTCCAGCCTTTTCTGCACTGTTGAACTGATCGTCCTTCCATCAGCAGATTCTGATCCCAACGTTCAGGAGAGAATAATAGGTGGCCAAACTGCTCTGACACACTCCACCTGTAACAATACTCTTCCATTATGCCATTTACATCAGTTATTGGAAGTTCAGAAGATACCCAGTTCCACCAGTGGCCTGGTGCTGCTGCTAGTCTGAAGGAGCTGAGTGGGGGAAGGGAAAGCTCAGCTGGAGACTGAACCTCAGAGGAGGAGCTTTGTGAAACAGGAAGCACTTTGTCACAATGAGCATCCAGGCACCCCCAAATGGTTGCCATGGAGATCTAAGGATTTCTCGAACAGGCATGAAAGAATCAAAGCAAGACTACAGGTATGTATTTGATGAGGGAATAACATTATGTAATATAAAAAAAGAGATAATTTTACAATGTTACATAATGTCTTCTGAATGACTCTGTTTCCTTATCTTGGCAAATATCAGTGAAACATGCATGAAGGTGGATTCTTCAATGTTTGGCAGCAAGTGAGGAGAGGAGGAACCCGGCTCCAAAAGGTCAAACTGGACTTTACCAGTTTGACTGTTGCCTCATTTACAAAGACTGAATGACTCAGTGTCATTCCAGCCAAACGATTCATCCAGAGGAACAACACACAAACAACATGACGACGTTCACCACAAACTCACCACCATCATCCATCCATCCATCCATCCATCCATCCATCCATCCATCCATCCATCCATCCATCCATCCATCCATCCATCCATCCATCCATCCATCCATCCATCCATCCATCCATCCATCCATCCATCCATCCATATAGATAGATAGATAGATTTTATGTATTTTAATGTGTTAAAAATTTCAGCACAATTCATCACATTTTTGTTATTTTGTGTACCAGAACCCAGAGCAGGAAGCTTGGTTTTGTGTTTCTGGTGCACAAGCGACATTCACAAACAGTGATGTTATGGCATTTCTGGATAAATCACAGCCATAAACGTCTGACCAATCACACAGTACATCACACAGAGCTCTGTGTGAAAACATTCATCCAGTGTGGAAACCGGCTCTCGTTGACGGAATCGTGTGACAGAAAATGCGTCCTCTTGTTCACATGTTCTCCTCCAGGCCGGGTCAAACAGACAGAGCTCTCTGTGTGTGTGTGTGTGTGTGTGTGTGTGTGTGTGTGTGTGTGGTGTGGTGTGTGTGTGGGTGTGTGTGTGTGTGTGTGTGTGTTTCATCCAGACTGAAACTTTGACATTTCACTTCACTCTCACGGTTTGGAATCCAAGTCCAAGAGGAAAGTTTATAAAAATGATGAATTATTTCTCTAATTCGTCACAGAATCCCTACAAAGACAAATGTCAAATAGTATTTTCATGCTTAGCTGGCATTGTGTCCTCTGAATCAACTGCTGTCAGGAAACAACCGGTCCATATAACGCATGAAGTGCTCAGCAGTCGGAGACTGGAGGGCCGGTCTCCTGCAACTTTCGTTTTCATGTCTCAAACTCATCTAGAAATGTCTGAGACTCCAATTCCTTAAAGTTCCTTTGCTTCCTGCATCTACATAACCGTTGGCTGACAGGTGTCTACTTACATGCATTTACATATTTAATCATTCGGTGTTGTGCTTTTAGTTCCTTATGAATCAGGATTTATAGAAGAAATCTTTATGAATTCATGTGTTCGCACAGCTTCCTACATCTGACTAGTACAAAGAAGTAAAAAAAAAAAAAAAAACTCAGAAATGAGAATATTCTTTGAGATTTTCTAGAAAAAAAAGGTTGAAATTTGTGAGAAAAAACTCAAATGTTGAGATCAATCTCAGAAATGTTCAAGGCAAACATTCCAAAAGTCAAATGTTGAGTTTCAAAAGTCTAAAACTTTTAACATTTGAAAATTTTTCTGAGATTCAAAAATGGAACATTTTTTAACTTTTGAAACTCAGAAGTTTTTTGGAGCCAGTTCTCTCGTCTTTGTTTCTCTGATTGAGCAGAAAATCCACACCAGTCTTTGTCCATGAGGCTCTGGTGGGGAGGAGAAGGGGAAACACCACTGATGCTGTTTTAGGCCATGATAAATACAGAAGCAGATTGAATGAAAGTGCAGTGCAATGACAATGAAATATTTCTTCAAAATGCTAAACTGTTCCTTAAAAATGGTGACAAGAAGAAGAAAGCACTTGCTCCGCTGCATCTCGGTGGCATGTTGACGTCGGCGCGCTCAGAGGAAGGAGGACAGGTTTGCTGCTGTGACGCTTCCTGTCACGTTGTAGACGTGCAGCTCCGGCTCAGGGCCGTAGTAAGGCAGGTAATGGGTCATGTCTGCCAATGTCTGCAGGACGTCATAGGTTACTGCAAACAGGAAGTATGTGGGCAGCAGCCAGGTGAGGCTGAACACACACTCCCCCACTGGCAAAGGGACGGCCAGGTGTCTGGAAACCAGGAGACAGAGCAGCGCTTGAATGCACCGCAGGGACACCTTGTGAGCAGGCGGCTCATCTGTTCAGGTACTCACTGGAATCGCTCTTCTCTGGACTCCCTCAGCATGATGAACACAAACAGGCCCACTTCAGTGTTGAGGGAAAATGAGACAACTTTGTCCAACATGACAACAAAACCCTGAAGTAGGTAGAGAACAGATTATTCCCACAAATGTATGTGTATGTCTGTGTGTGCGTGTGCATCTGTGTGTGTGTGTCTCATTTACCCTGGGGTCACACATTGACACAATGAAAATGATCCCAAATCCAAGCAGGGAAAATCCAAGTTGGGTGAAGCTGTGAAACAAAAAGACAAAAACGGAAAATGAATCGACTTCAAAACCAAAACAGATTATGCTTCTTCACTTTTCCAATGTCTGTCTCTGTGTTTCAACACTTCAGCTCGAGCTCTGACGATTCACTGCAGTGAAACAAATGAAGTGATATATGGCTGGATCAGGTTTTAACTAAGATAACACCTGGACAACAACACAATACTTGCATATAATTGAACAGATGAGTCCAGGATGAACCAGACTGCAGCAGCTCCATCACTCTCTTCCTTTGTCTTTCTACTCATGTTAAAACAGAAGCACTGAGTTCCAGTGAGCCTCCAGTTAACTTGGATCATCTGGCTTTTCCCTCATTGTGTAAAGAGACACTAATCATATTCTATGTAAGCTTCTGATTTTGAAGACAGATAAATCTTTGGTTATTAAGCTATCAAAAGAGAATTATTCCTGAACCTGCTCACGACTGCTATAACCCAACAGAAGTTGTTTTTAGGCTGCAATAAAGAGAATTTTGACTGACTTTTTGGAGCTTTCCTTGTTCTCAGATTGAACATGGACTCTCGTCTATCATCATTTAAAGTCTCCACCAGACAAGCCGTCCTGTCTCACCTCCTGGCGGAGCAGCGCTGGTGTTTGCTTGATGAGTTTCTCTCCCAGGCTTTGGCCAGCCACTGCAGCCGGCTGCTCCACACAGAGCTCACCAGACCATCCACTGGAAGGAAGGAAACACGCTGTCAGAACCAAACCCAGCAAAACATTTTGCAGCTCAGAGCAACCCCAGCCGGTCTGCAGTCAGGGAACTGTCCCATCTGCTGACGGCTGAAATGTCCAGAGCCTCTGTAGTGGCAGCAGAACTCACTGGTATGCTTCATGGCAGATCCCATCACCAGGAAGGACACGGTGATGCTGATGGCGATGAACACCTGGATCAGCTGGGCCACCCAGGAGTAGGCCCTGTAACGCTCATTAATGATCTACATGGAGGGGTGGAGGAGGTAGAGATGGTGGAGGTGGATGTCCAAATGACAATGAAGACCCGACAAGGGTCCAGGTAGACAGTGTTTAGAAAATCACAGCTCATACAGTGAGTGTCATATTAGCCTTAAAACGCTCACTGGTTCAAATATTCATGTTTCATAAAGACATGAATATTCATCCAATATTCTAACATGGAGAGTTTTCAGCTCCATCCGTCTTCCAGGTCAATAAGTTCAACTTTGGTTGCTCTTATCTTCTTCCACAACATCACACCCCCAACCTGCTGATCTTTTCCGTTTCACTATAAAGCAGATGTATCATAGGTTTCTCTTCCATAAGGTCAGACTGGTTGTCATATCAACAGATACTTCCTGCTCCTTCGATGTCACCGAGCCGCCTGACTGAAACTGTCCATGCCAGGTGAGTCCAGGTGAAATGCTCCATGTTTAGATCTGCATGGTTCCTTCAGCAGCTTAGACCTTTGGATGTTTTTAACTCTGCTTTATCCCTCTCCATTTCCTGCTCTGCTGTGTTTGTTAGTCTTTATGATGTTTGCTCTCAACGAAGTGGCCAAGATATTTGTTTTTATAAAGACCTGTCTGTAGCAAACCTCTGAGTCTCACCGAAGCCTCGCTCACATAGTTTAAAAATAAATCATGGTACACACTGTTACAGACAAGCTAAAATCCATGTTAGCAATGAGAATACTTCAAAACAACAGCAACTTTCTGTGAGGCATTAACGCTTATAAGACAAGATGATTTCCATTGGGAATTGACTGTAAGGAAGCATGTGGATAAACTGGCACATCAGTTACCACAGGATGTAACCTCAAGTCTCCGTTTCCCCTGGACACACACAAATACGGTGTTGTCAAACCTCCTCTGTGGTCGGAGCTTTTATTAATAATTATTTTTAGTGATATTAAACAGAATTTTTGTGAGGACGGTAAGGCCAGAACATAAACAGATTTCTGTCTATGTGTGGACTGAGATCAAATCACAAACTTTTCACTTTGCTGATTTCAACTGGTTTCACAAAATACACTCAGACATATCAGACTAAAAGGAGCATTTTAAAGTTTTCAGATTTGTACTCATATGAAATGTTGAAAATGTATTCTTCAATAAAACACCACCTCAGGTTGACCTACTAACTAAAATGTGTTGGGCTGTGAGAGGCGCTGAAGGACAGCAGAGCTCTACATGTGGAAGCACTGAGGGGAGAATATTGACTCCATCCTTTCAGGTTGTGTGACCTGGAACTGGGACTAAATGAGCTGGCCAGCGCCTGCAGCTCTCTGCTGCGTGGTTTTATTAGCACCACAGGTGGCTGTTTACAGAATGGAAGCATTGTTTTCTGGCTAATTGAATCCAAACACTGGTTGATCACATTTTTGTTACAGTTGACTTCATCCTTTATTATAATCCACGGGCCTCTTGGATCGCTCACCGGCTGCCAAAACCTCGACAGCTTCTCATGTTATTCATTTATGTTTGTCAGAAAAACACAGAAGACAAAAAGTGGAGCATCTAAAAGAGCAAAACCTAACATTAGTTTTACAGGTGTTTAAATTATTCTGTTTAATGTAGATGAAGTTAGTTGCATATGGATTACTGATCTTTACATCAGCTCACTTATAGACATTCACATTTATGTACAAACACACTCACACACTAGAGTGTATTTCCTCCATGGGAAGATAAAGAAAGGTTTCGTAGTCATAGATGATAAAGACTGAGTTGTGTTGCTCAACCTAACAACAAGCAGAGTTAGTGTCAACCTGAGGATTTGTCTTAAGAGACAATTTGTCAATAAGTTACTAAATGTGTTTATGATTCGTCTGATCAGGTTCAAATGATGATGAATGAAGCTGAGCTCCTTCTACTGTGTAGTTCTGACTGTAATCAAAGCTCCCACATATTCACTTATCTCAGTGTCACTACAATGGATTGTTTAGCTTAAATTAAGTGTCATTTTCATAGAAAAAGGTTAGCAAAATAAAATTTGGACTCATTTTCTAATTTCTTGATTTTATCGTGTACTGAAGATGAGAAGTCTCACCTTTGTCAATGGAATGGTAGCGATCTCTCCAGCCTTTTCAGACCTGAGGAAAAAATCATACACAGGCACACACACACGCCCACACACACACACACCCACGCACACACACACCAACGCACGCACACACACACAAACAGTTACTGTTGGTTGATCTGAAGAATACCAAAATATTTCTCACATCAGCAAATTGTTTAGCAATGCCAAGTCTAATCGTGTTGTGTGCATAAAATCTGTAAAGCAGGGGTGTCAAACTCCAGTCCTCAACAGCCACTGTCCTGCAGTTTTTAGATGTGCCACAGGTACAAAACACAGAAATGAAATGGCTTAATTACCTCCTCCTTGTGTAGATCAGTTCTCCAGAGCTTTGCTAATGACTGAATTATTCTATTAGATGTGGTGCAGCAGAGGCACATCTAAAAGTTGCAGGACACCGGCCCTCGAGGACTGGATGTTGACACCCCTGCTGTAAAGCATTAATCAATTCTGTCTCAGAAAACTGACACAGGAACAGTTTTAAATAAACAGGAACAGCCGGGTCAGGACAGAACTTCAAGTTTCCCTTCCTTTTCTTGTAGATGCTTGCTTTGCAAAAGGTTTTGGAATTAGATTTCTTTCAATGAAGGATCAAACTAATCCTGTTCATGGAGAGACTGTGAAACTAAACAAAGCAGAAAGTGAAACATGAGGATGGTGTCTGACATGAAGCAATGAAACGGGTTGGAAACGTTCTGATATTTCTTTGAACATAATTCAAACCACCCAGGTTACATTTGATGTGGATGAAATGGGATCTGGCAAATATGAGAAAAACCCATAATCAATGAATCCAAAATGGAACCATGACAGCCAAAAGAGCGTTTGTTGAACCAACATCCTGCCAGGAGAGCAACCTTCTAGTCAAAGCAACAGCCATTTGTGACAAGGTTGCCAGATGGGCTGTTTGTGTGTGAGTGTGTGTGTACATCAGCAGAAGTCCATGTGTGATAATAAGGAGCGTATTACAAAACTAGAACTCATCCTTAGAATAATAGTGTCAGAAGTTATTTTTATGCTGTTTTTATTAAACAAAACAAAAAAAAGCATAAAATGGAGGCAACACTCAAGGTTTTTGATGAGTGAATAACGTAAAATGGCACAGCTAAAAAAAGTTGATTTGACATAACACTGTCCCTTTAACACACCAGAATGCAAGAATTTGGAGGGTTCAGATGAGTGAATACTTTTGGCAGCATAAGGCAGCTGGTTGCTGGTGACACTGGGATCTGCTGTCAAACTTAGTTTATCTTTCCAAGTTTCTATTAAAAGTCTGACCACAATTTTTCTTCTCCACTAGGAGGTATGGCTCTCAGAGAGTAGAGAAACATCAGAAAGTGAAGGAATGGCCTAAATTATAAATGTGCTACCGACAGAAAGAAAAGGGAAGACACAGCGAGTTACTGATAAATCTATGAATCACTCCTTCCATTCTAAACTCTAATGTATTGTATTTGTTTGCAGCACAGGAGGTTTAAATAACAGAACTGAGACCTCCTCTGCAAAAGCAGAGAAGGTCTCTAGAGGTTGTGATCACAGCTGCAGGATGCTAGTGTGGGTAAAATAACTCCTGAAGATTTTTCACAGTTTAATATTTCTAATGGGGCCAGATAGATCAGGTTAACATCAGATGACCCAGCTGATCCACACATACAAATAAATCACAGGAAATTTGTCCACTAAGTTATGCATAAAAAAACATTGTTGAATATTGATGAGTCGAGTCAGAGGACAGTCAGTGCTGCCCTGATCTGATCATCATGGAGCATCTTTAGGAATGTGGGTTGTGGACGCTAGCATTAGCACTGGGGACGTCCTCACCATTCGCTCATTCAGAGCAGGTAGGGCTCTGTGGATCTGAGTCCTGCTTCTCCTCTTCCTCCTTCTCATGCATCTCTTGCTCTGTAGCTTTCATGTTCCACCACATTCAATTTCTGCCTGACCGCATGCCCTCAAGATGTAATTTTTATATGCCTGAACTCTCCAGTCGCCTCTGCCTTCTTCTCATCTGAGGTCAACTTCCCATCATTCTTGAGCTTTGCTTCTGCCAGACTACCTGATTTTCTCAAACATGTTCATTTCTTTAGTGTTCACTCACTTCAAGCAGTGTTACTTTTCTCCTCCGCCTTCCTGCCCCTCCTCCTGCAATGGTAGGGCTTTTAGCTTACAAACCTCAAACAAAACTAAAAAACTGAAATAAATGACTGGATCTAGCATGAGGGTTGCAGCACATTAGGATGAATTAGTTTTATTAGCTTTCACTGAGCAGATCCAACAGACTGACAGTTGTACATTTGTTCTCATTTAGGCAATTCACAATGCAATTCCTTAAGATAACAATTGATTAACACAATCTTCTTGAAATTAATTGACTATGCCTGAATAACAAGATCCGGATTTAATGATGTTTGATATAAATAATTAACATTTCAGACCGGTCTGTTGCTCCGTAAACGACTGCTTACTCCATACGCTGTGACAAACCCGGGCTAATTAAATGTTGCAGTGTTAGTAAGTGTGACGATAATCAGTGTGGTGTACTGGTGGCGTATCAGGATGCGTTTGATGTGAAACGTGGTCCCTTCTCAGAACCATGCTATGCAGATTGCCTCATGGTCTGCCTCTCCAGGATCAGGGTGAAGCCATCAGGCCATGATGGGGGCAACATCAGCGTTTTAAATCAACTGAAACTAGCAAGGCAAACAGTCCAGCCTGAACCCGACCCGGCCGGGTCAACGGCACAAACGGAGTTACTCACAAAGAGCAGGAAGTCAACACACACACAGTCTCTGCAACGAAGGTCTGCTTAGTGATTCATGAGAGTCATTTGCTGAAGGCTTATGAATGTATTTTAATGAATGTGTCTCCACTCTTTAATATCTGCTGAAATAAACAAAAATTACTGCTCTGCCAGAGGAGGAGTTTTGGTTCACTTCCCTTTACCAGATTTCTTATCCTCTTTCTGCTTCTGTTCTTTTTTTTCTACCAAAGCCTTTCAAATGAGGTGTGGGTTTTAACTAGGCCATTCCAACACCTTGTTGACCCAGTTTGATTCAAACTACAGCTGACTGTTGGTGGATGTAGAGGCAGATAACTCCACATTTGACTCTAAAAGACTTTGGTAGATATGGGAGTTCATTCCTGAATCAACTGATGAAAGTTCTTGTGCCTGTAAGATGAGAGTTGAGTGCTGAATGCCTGTTAGCAATAAACTAACAATTGGTCAGATCCAGAGGTCGCATTAATGGAATATTTTCCGTATTTGACCGTTTGACGGAAAAATTTGAAGCCAGTCGGTCATTTGACAGGTTATAATTGACTGGTGCACATGCGCAGGCATTATAGACTTTACTCAAAGAGATCATCGCAGAGGCAACCAAAATCAATCAATAAAATATCCTTTCTGAATATCATCTCATGGACACTGAACTAAATGCGTCTTTCTGACCGGGAGCTGACAGCATGTTGAACAGTTATGGACCGGACGCTTTGGAGCGCTTCTGCTTCAGCAGGGTAAATAAAGGAGCCGTCCCTGTGTTATTTCAATGGAGCAACTTCTGTGTTCAGCCTGAAAGAGCCAGTGTTTGGGAACGAGTGAGCAGACCAGAGCCAGACAGCCGAGCAACTGATCGGCCTGTACGATGCACTTCTGCAGATCATGCTTATTGCTCTGTCCCAGAACCAGCTGGCCTAGACATGGCAAAACATGAAAACGAGAAATTAAAAGAAGAAATAAAAGCCCTAACCAATCAGATTGAAGAACTGAAAATCCACTCGACCTTTGGATTACAAATGTTCGCAAGGTCTGTTGACAACATCCGATTTTACACTAGGTAATCTTGTACACCGCAACAAATCCTTTTCTTTCTAAAATTTGGGATACTTGCCCCAAATCTGGTTTCTTAATTAAACATGTAAATTAACAAAATAATGTAAGAACATTGTCCGTTAGAAAGAATAAGAATGTTTAGATATTTAAATACCTTAAATATAAAGTAAGACTTTAAAGTAAGACTTTCCTTTGTACCCATGAATGTATGATGAGACGTACATCTTAAAACCTTTTTCCAGTTTGCTTGATGGGGCTTTGGATCCTGCTTTACAAATACGATGTACATCGCTAATTGTTAGCTTGGCATGGACTGCAAACACCTACTGTAAAATGACAATTTTAATAAACTGGAAAAAACAGAGGCGCTTTTCCCCAAACACGGAAACTGACGTTCAAAAAGTCCATTAGCCCCGCCCCCCAGCCCGACTCTGACTTGTTCCGCTAGTCAGAACCAAAGAAAAAACGACAATCTGGGTCTGAATTAACATTTAACATTTTAAGTGAATCTTTAGTACAGCTTTTGAAACAAGAAGGTTTTCACCAAGGTAGACCAAGAGCTTTTAAATCAATGGGTGTGATGCCAGTTTAATGCAACTGGCATTACACAAAATAGATGCAAAATTCACTTTTTTAGCTTTAATTAAATTTTTTGTGTACTTTGACCGTCTAAGAGTGCAAAAATTGTAAATTAATGTTGTCCTGGTGCTGCACAGATATCATTTATTCTTTTTGGATTATATTTTTCAGTCTTTTCATTTTTTTCTATCCCCTAAAAGATTTTCTTGTCTATGACTTCGCCGCATTTGTTATGGAACTGCTAAACAAGGTTCTAACTTCTGGTTAAATTTTGTGATCTGCAGCAATTTTGTAGTCCAAGTTTCAGGTGTGCCAAAGTTGCAAGTAATCAAGTCAAAAAGTTTGGCTCTAACATGTATTAACACTCAGGATTCCTTACATCATCCTTCAGCATCAGAGCCTCTTTAAAGTGCCTGGGTCACTTAAGGACGAGTACTTCAATGATTCATGCCAGTACTAAGAGGGATTTTCCAAAACACTTTGTCTGATTGAGGATTTAACTGTTTCGTACGTTTTGAATAGAATTATTTGGATTTGTTTTTGCCATTTTTGTCTCATTCCTCTGTCTCCACATTTTCTTCAGATATTCCTTTTGACATTCCAGAGTCTTTTCTTTATACCTCTAATAATTAACACCCACTAGACATAACACACTTTGTACCATCTATTCTAATTTGATTATGCTCACCTCCACATCTTGATTCCTGACCTTCTCTGATGTCAAAAGCATTTTAATCAAGTTTGCTCTGCTAAATGTTAGGTGCCTCTACGGAAAGACTTATGGTAATGATTTGATTTTCCTCATAATTTAGACTCCTTTAGACTGATACCTGGAGCTAAAGAAAATGTGCTCCAACTCCCAATGTATGCTTGAATTTCAGTAATGTTCATTTCCCCAGGCTGAGTGGCAGTAGTGCTCGCTCTTACAGTGGGTTTTAAAAAGAATCTCCTGGCTGTATATTTAGCAGCTGGGGGGTTGCCCAGAAACTAGAATAAGGTTTACAGATTTGAGTAAATTTAAAGTTGAATTAGTTTCCATTTAAATTCTTTTTCAATTCTCTTCATGGCTTTAAACTCATCTCTCAGTTTTTTAATCACTATTTAAACTGCTTTAAACTTTATAGCCATGTTGAATGCAAAGCTACTCTGTACATACTGTATAGGTCCCCTTGCCTTTACACACATATGAACTTTAATTACATCTTATTCTTAAGAGTAAAGGCTTCAGTGTGCTGAATAAAAGCTGGGAAATAAACTGCTGTGTGCAATTAAAGTATCTAATATGTTTCACTAAATGGTGAAGTTCCTAACATAAATTGACTTTCCTATAATATCCTATTTTATTTAATGGGTTTTCAAAGAAAGCATATGTGAGGTCAAACATTGATGTTGGATGATTAGGTTGAGGTCAGTAGTGCAGAGCAGACAAGCTGCTCCATATCAAACACAAACACTCTTTAAGGACTTTGCTTTGTGCACCAGTACATGGTCACATTGGAACTGTCAGGAAAGATCTGATATTTCAAAATGTCTTTGTATACTGAAACACCTGATTTCCTCAGTGTAATGAAATGACATCAGTCTCATATAGGGCTTTATGGGATCCACACACTGACAGTGACGTCACTCTGTTGTGTACAGATTCCTCAACACACTCCTCAGCAAACCTTCTCCATTTATGAATGGAGAGGCAAAGCATTATTGTTTTTTATTTATTTATTTTATTCCACCTTTATTTCACCAAGAAAATCACATTGAAATTAAAAATATTTTTTGCAAGAGAATCCTGGCCAAGACTGGCAGCATTAATCTTTAGTAATCTTTACCAGCTTAAGACCAAAACGCTAGATATTGCAGATGAAGCACATTAGCATTTTCAAATTTCAACCAATAGCCTTCACCCACTCAAACGTCAGAACACTAAAACTGTTTTATGTCTAAACATTAACTGCTGATTGTGACGCAAACGACAAAGCTGCAGAATTCCCTGCACTCTTTTTAATCTTTGTTAATTCCTCCTCCTACCTCATCTAAACAGCGTTAAAAGCCAATAACTGTTTCAAGACTCAACAGATGAAGTGAATCAAGGTTAAAGGAAAGGGATTTGTGGAGGTACAAACAATGTGCTCTGAGCAAATGTTTCTTTTTTCCTGAATTACTAATTTACAGAAATCCACAAGAGGGCAATGTTGTTCCACTCAAACCCTGTCGTGCAGAGAGGAAGACATACCTTTCATTGAAGGTGCCTGAGCTATATGAGTCACAGTCAGTGTTTTTTTTTTTTAAAGATGAACAATGAACAGTGATGGGTTGAAGGGGGCTGGGGAGAATAACAGAAATAAAAATTCATGCCAAACAATCAGAATGAAATGGTTTTTCTGCAAATCAGCGTAATAAAAGATACTTTAATGGAAAAGGCAGGCCTGAGCCAGGGAACCGTTGCAATCCAAAGATACTTTGAAATAATTACATATTCTGCTCAAGAGCTGTTAATTGCACATATTCACAGCTTTCTGCTGATGTATCATCACTGCCACTCTTGGCCATCAGCGACATAGAATCACCCAGAGTCAGAAGTACGAATGGAAATCTGCTGCAGCCTTTTTCAGATCTCTGAATGGCTGTTGACAATATAAAGCCATAAAACGAGCCTTGTGCTCAGAAATGTTCTCTGACAAAGTGCTATTCCTGTTTTTTTAAGATAGGAATCACTGCCTTCGCAGGCTCTGAATCTGTACCACTGTACCTCGTCGTCTCTCAGTCCAGCACAATAATTTTCAAATAAAGAAGAAAAGGGTAAGTGGACCTTACGGTGGGCAAATTAACTGTCAGCCTCGATTTTCATGAATATAACATCGAGAAAGTCTTGGAGAGAATAAATTTTGCATCAGAAAGTTGGGCGTCCAGCAACAGCAAACCGGCCTTGATGAAGTCACATGACACTGAACAACGGAGACCAACTCTACCGCCTCAGTTTGACTCAGACTTTCTGAGGACCAAAATACACTTTCAGAACTAATACATAAAGGTCACGAGAATTCTACCACATGAAGTTTGACTGTTCTTTCTAGACACTTCTATAGGTGAAGTACAAAGGCTTACAATATTAAATTCTATAGTTTAGTTTGCACATGGAATCAGCCTCTTTTACTCTATCTATCCATCCATCCATCCATCATCTGTTCACCCTTATCCCTAGTGGGGTTGGGAGTTGCTGGTGCAGGGTCATACTGGACTGGTCGCCAGTCTGTCGCAGGGCAACACAAACAAACAGGACAAACAATCATGCGCACACACACACACACACACACACACACACACACCACACACACACACACACACACACACACACACACACACACCCCCACACACACACACACACACACACACACACACACACACACACCTAGGAAGAATTTGGAAAGACCAATTAACCTAACAGTCTCGTGTAGGTCCTTCAAATTTGGAGCTGGTTCCATCCAAATTTGGGCCTGTGCCACAGGGCTCACCAATGTCTCGTCAGTGACAAACTGAGAAGTCCTCTGGTAGCATCATTCTGCTCCACATGGCTCCAAACTTCCCTTCGATGCTGCATAGTCTTCCGAGAATGTGTTTTGTGCCCACACTCTGTCAACTTATGCATCTTCAGTCTCTGCAAGTGTCACTGGCAATGTTTTATGAAATAGAGGCCAAAACAAGAGAGCAGTCCAGATGTCCTGCATGGATACATCTTCGACAACCAGGACTTACTGCTAGCGATTCCGTGATGCTTGCAGAGGAAGGGCAGAGGAGGAGTCTGCTGCCACAGCAATGACATCTTGGATGATCAGGGGGTCCACTAGACAAACTGACGCCATGAAGCGTGGCCTGCTAAGTGGCAATTGAAAAGCTGAAGAGTCAGCTTAAAGATGCTAATTTGAAAGCAAACAGGATAAGATCAAAACTTTATGGTCTGCAGACCACGACATGCTGGCAAACTATGCTGAAATGCTGAGGGTCAATGTGCTTCCTGGGGGATTCATTGTTCACCCCGACACATCATATCTTGATGCAACTCCAGTTGGCAAGGTGTATGACCCATCAGAATCACCCCGTTTGGACTGGTTGAGGTAAAAAGCAGGATGAAGAATGATGTGTCTCAGGTTGCTCACCTCAAGGTTCAGAATAGCCATGCTATTTTGAAGCTGAAGAGTCAGCTTAAAGATTTCACTTTGAAAGCAAACAGAATCAGATCAAAACTTACTGTAGCAAAGGAGGTCACCCAAAATATGCAACAGCTGGACAACCAGGTGAAAAACGTACAAACAGAGGTGAAGGAAATTAAGGAAATGCAAGAAATGAAGAGAATACATAGTAAGCAGCAAAATAAGAGGTTTGTCTTAAAAGATTTTCCATCAGGCATCAGAACATGCTTAGGCATAGCTCTTATAATTGTGGGGGGTAAATGCATATGGAAAGCCTCTGCTTCATGGACCTTTTAAGAAGGGCAACGGCCGAATTGTGGAGATGATGTTAAGGGACACATTATACATGCTGTCATTTTCCCCAGACATCTTTATGGTTAAAACTGCAACTACCCAGGCAACGACAGTCATCTTCAAAGATGGACAGAACCAGCTCATCCATAAAAATGGTATGGCTTTTGATATTGATATTTATGATGGACTGTTCTATTTAAATCCATAAATCTGTTTGAATCCAATCAGTTAGCTAAACTATGGATGGATTTTATCCCATCTTTTCTAGACGGAGCAACTGAAGCAGCTATTAAAGAAATTTCCTTTAATAGCAGCACAACTCAAACAACAAACATGAAAAGAAAATCAGCAGGCTTTGATTTTTTTTATTCAGCAGGATTTCCTTATGGTTACAAGTCCGGTCAGGATTTTGGTGAATTTTGGAGGTGTGGCAGTTTAAAGCCTTTTTCCCACTGAGCCGGGTGAGTTCGGTATGCTATTTTATTTTTTCCCTTAGTACAAGTGGCCCACACAACCGATCTGTACCCCATTGTTCCTGGGCCCCCTTCAGTTGCAGGTCCATAGGTTTAATGGTACAGTACAAGTAGGGTGGAACTATAACCACAACATAGTCAGTTGAATAAGGAAGAGAAAACTATCACTGGTTGACAAACATGAGACAAAATCTGTGGCCTGACTCCGCCTGCCCAGTAAGCCTAAAGGAGGTTGGAACCGGTCTCCTGAATATACCAGGCCCTTCTCCACAGGCTTAGATTCATTGTGGTTTTACGGAACCACCTCAGGGGTTAGAACAAGCTGGACCTTGCCATGCATTGCATGCAAATGATTTGATTGGCATTCATTGACCTGGATTTCCATCAACAAAAAAATGTTTACTGCCTGCTCATATTCACACTGACATAGAGAGACCACAATGCCAAAGGCGACACATCCAACTTGGCAATAAACCAGACCTTAACTGGCTAGAGTGAGACCTGATAATGGAGAAGGGGTTATAGTGGATCAAACCGAACCGACTCGCGCTGTACTGCTCATGAAATGAGCCATGACAGCCAAGCAGTCTTACAACTTTAAAGGCCTCAGCAGGACAACAAATGGATTTTAGCCTGAAATAAGTGAGACCGTAACCCTGCAAAGAACAGGTTCTGAAAAGTTTGTTATAAACCAACACTCACATTGGAGGATATTTTTTGTCTTGTTTTTTAAATTTGACACACTAGCTGAATGCCACAGCATGCTAATTTCTTCCCTCCAACACCAATTCTAGCTGATATTGTTTTCCTTTTGCTAAACCGGCCATAGGGTTCCTTTTCCTTATATATTGAGGAGACACCGCCCCTGAGCAGTGTGACTGTTGGGTTATGCGCTTCATAGTCTTTGAATTTATTGTGCCCCCTGCTCAATCTCCTGCTGCGAGACACATCAGGGCAGAATTATAAAAGCAAAGAGCAACCAGAAAAATAACAGGATTCAGCAGTGGAAAAAATAATACTTTGCTTTTTGTTAGCCTATCATTTTATCCTGAGGTCGTTTTAGTTCCGTGAATGTACTTCACATGCTTTTTCACTTAAATTCTACTATAGTTTGTGTTGCCCATGGTAACAGCAGTGCTTGTGTCATTATGAATTTTTACAATGAAATGCTGAAACTGTAATTTTAGGACTGGTGAGCAACAGGGATTAGAAGCTTTCCACAGGACTAATGGGCAGTTTAGCATGTGCAAAAGCTTCCAGTTGAGTATGATTTCATTAAAAACAGTGAAAACCTATGTTTGAAAAGCGCTGCCCTCTGATGTAGCAACGTTGCAGATTTATCATCACCTCTTCAGATCACTGCTGAAATTTAATGAGAAGAGAGAAAAGCTTTGCTATGTGTAATACAGCTGATGGAAAACAAATTATGTCTGTGAGAAAAACGTTCCAGTATGTTTTTGAGTAATGGAAAATCATTTGACTTTTGATAGGCAGTTGCTAAAGCTATTGATATGGAAGGGTTACTGTAACTTTCAGAGATTAGTCAGTTCATGCCATACGTCACAACATAATAAGAGTTTTAACAAATATGTGAAAATAAAAAAAATAAAGTTCTTAAAGTTACATACTGCAGCTTTAATTTCACTTAGGAGAGGACAGGTTAGGAGGGACGTGGGTCAGAGCTGCAATTTATGTTCTGTAAGGTTTAATTAGACACAAAACTAAGTTTGTATTGTTTTGTGTTCATTCTGTCTGCAGTTTTCACTGCAGGATGTAAACAAGGAAGTCAACAGTACATGGTCAACACCTTACTTCATGTCTCCCTCTCATCATTTGATGTGGTTTAACTCGTTGTTTAGTCAGAGTTGTTATACCCTGGATGAGAACACTACAATATTACATCACAAAACTGCAATCTAGGTGGCATCCAAGAACATTTATTCATTCAAGAATTCAAAGATTCAAGAGTATTGAGAAAAAATGAATGAAAACTCTGATACCCAAAAGGAGATAGCGAAAGACTTGGGTAATTTAATTCAAGTTATCCAAAAAGTAAGAGGCATTTTGGGTAAACTGAGCATAAAGAACAGCCTGGAGTGGTTGAATAATTTTTCATTAATTCAACCACACCATTATGCTGTTAAAAAACATTCTTAGGAGCGTTCCACTAGGTATGATGATGATGTGTGTGTGTGTGTGCGTGTGGGTGTGTGTATGCGTGTGTGTGTGTGCGCGCGCGCGTGTGTGTGTGTGTGTGTGTGCGTGTGTGCGTGTGTGTGTGTGTGTGTGTGTGTGTGTGTGTGTGTGTGTGTGTGTGTGTGTGTGTGTGTGGGGGAGTAGTTCTGAACCTTCGGCTTATCGGTCAGATTCAGCCTACACACTGCTTCTCTTAGGGAAATCTCATTTTGCGCATAAGATCCTGGAGGAGAGCAACAGCAGAAGATCTGGGGAGTTGGAGTAAACACTTACTCCTCCAATGAGACGTTGGAGATCAGCAGGGGGGGCACTGCAGACAGAGGAGAAGGGGGGCTGCTGGAGGTGGGTGGGGTTGTTGTGTCAGTGGCCATCCTTCTCTGTGGTGACGACGTCTGTGGGACGATCTCTAGCACCGCCCAGCACCTGGTGAACACACGCACACTCACTGAAAGTTACTGAATGATTAAAATACAGACAGTAATGTTAGCTGGCTAACATTAGCCAGCTAACAAGAAATGTGATCTTTCTACCCCTCTTCCCCCACAGCATAATGGACGCTGACATTGTTTCTACATTTCTGTTGTGAAATTGCTGTTGTTTTCATTTTGTTTTAAGAATGTTCTACAAATTGTCACAAATGTTCACAATTTCTTCTAAAAATGCTTAAAAAGTGAAAATATTTCAAACATGAAATAATTCTTGTATGAAATAAAACACATCATACTAAACATTATTTTGAATCAAAATGGCAAAAGTAGCATAAAAACACATTGATTTAAACACGGTTCCAAAAAGACACACTCATGGAAGACCGTATAATCAATTTGTCAAGCATCAGAGATTAAACCTGGCGTCCAGTTTGTTTGGTGTTAAGTCTGAATCATATGCCATCCATTTTACAACTGCCAGTGGAGTGGTAACACCAGTGGTAACATACAATTTTTACTGCTAAAAACAATCTTAGAAAACACAATTTGATTATTTTGTAATTGACAGTGCCCCATTTTTTAAAATTGAATTCCAACACCCAGAGATGTGATGGCTCTCACCCTCAACCCTCACCAGTGCTTCAGGAACTGTAATCTGTATTTAGAGATTGTTATTTATCTTCCAGCATAACAATCAGCCTCAAGGTTCAATCTGTCAACAGTTGTCTTGATTGCAATAACTTGATGTGATTTCAACATTTACAAATCTTATTGGTGGAAAGTTGAGTTCAGGCTAGAAGTGCTTTGTGCTATATGTAGTGTTTTTTCTTTTAATTTTTAAGGTGCTAAATAGTTTTTTATGACACTTTCAATCTTATATTACAAACACAGTAAATTTTGATTGCTTTTTTGTCTTTATGGAAATAGTTTGAAATGGTGACCTCTTTTCTTCTGCTCTTGTATTAGTGAAGCTTTACAGGCAGAACTGATAAAAGCATTTAACTATAGAGGCTGGTGCATATCTCTAGTGGGGTGGGGTACAGGACCGACAACAACAGGCAAATTAGAGATGCCTATTTTTGAGCTGTTACAGGAAGCTGGATTATCCAAAGGGAAGCTAAGACGAAACCAGCAACACTTGAAGAAACAACTTTATCGGCAGACCAACACATTTTACCTTCATCCGGTTGAATGTAAAACACCAAATTATGTTTAAATGAAAATGTACTGTGTATTAAAAAAAAACATTATGAAGCAATCATTCACACACAAACAGGCTGACCACTCAGCATTCAAGGGGATGATGCTTACTGAACAACTTCAAATCTAAAAGCAGTTCCTTCCCAAAGGCACACAGATGAGTCAAAACCATACAAAGCCATTGCAGGAATTCTAAAAAAAAAATAATAATAGCAAAAGAAAATGTTAATGATAACATCAATATTATAAAATAAAACACCAATCTGTCACAAAAACTAAAATGATAGGTAGCCTGCAGGATAATCATTTTTAAAATATACTCTGTCCTTATAAAGTTAATACTGCCAGCTTTTTGTTTTAATGACTTCAATATCAATTTACTTGCCTGAAATTATTTTTCATTAAAATGTCTTGCACATTTGAATAGAATCCATGCAAACTCCACACAGATTCCAACCCAGGACCTTCATTTCACAAGGCAACTGCAGCTGCATTTCCATTGAGCATGAACTTGTACAAATTGGAATTGCGAAAATAAATTTGCTGTATGAAAAAAACACGAATTTTGAAAAAAAAAAAAAATCTTTCTTTTTCTGATAAAACGTTTTTGAGCCAGGATGAAGTGTTTTTTCAGCTGTGTGAAATTGGTATATTTTGCAAAAACAATGCTGAGCTGTGGCTGAAATATGAATATCTCTCATGTTTACATCTGCTGCCTCCATGATTTTTAATGACATGTGAGGTGAATAAACTAATTCACATGGGATTTTAATGGCATAAAAAGGAAACACACTAATTCCCAAGTTCACAACTTTTTCGCTGAAAAGAACTAATGAGAAAAAAAAAACGGCACAAGGTAAGATGAAGCTTCCAGCTCAAGGAGCAACATACCTACTGAGTAATATGGAGAGGGTTCAGTTTTGTTTTTCTGCATCTGCCAGGTAGAACCTTGAATCTGTGTTGGGCAAAAAGGAGCAATAATACTAACGGGTGAAATACACTGATTAGTGTGGAGAAATGTAGCTTCCTTTCAGTCACTTCATGATCGTCCAACAAGATAATAACACCTAATAGCTACAAGCAAACACGAACGGCTGTGAGAAAAACAGAAACAACAACAACATTGGACCTTCATGAGCCTACATACTAATCCTGCTCAACATCTATGGAAACACAGAGTACCCCAGAGACAGCATGAGTAGTTTGCTCAGGAAGGGCGGGTCAAGCTGCCTGCTGGGAAATGGAGTACAGAGGTTGCTGCTTGGTGATGATTGTTGCACAAGGTCCTGCCACAAAATAACAACTTACAGAAACAATCTTTTTTTTCTGTACCATTTTATTTTATTAAATATTCAGCTGAATTAATGTTGAGACAAAAAGAAATTTATGTTAAAATATTTCAACTGTTAAGTTTCAAGTTAATTTAGATAGTCGTAGGACCAAATCTATCTGTATTTGCATCAGTTTTCTGAAACAAACACATCCCACTGAAACAAGAACCAAACTTGCTCATTCTCAGGTGGAATATTGTCTTGAGGGATTGGTCATGAATTATCATTCCCTTTACAACAACGAGAACTCAGGCACCCCTAACAGCTGCTGATGTCAATAACATTCAGACTCCTGTACCGACATCACACTGCAGGCATGCATTAAATGTTAACAGATCTGGGTTGTGTATTTTATGAAAGATGATGGTTGACCGGGAGGTCAAACTAAACACCCAGAGGGGAGGTTTCTCTCCGGTTTTTTACGGCTTTTTAAGTTTGTTGAAAATCAGAATGATAATTCTTCAGGCTATAACAGGCCTTTGAAAGTTTTCTTTGTGACAATAAAAAAAAGCCCAGACTGAGAAGCTGAGGTTGAATAAGAAATTCTTCCCTCAGAAGCAAAGGGCATAAAGGCCACAGAGAGAGGAAGGAGGGAGATGTGGAAGAAAAGGGGGGCAGGAACAAGCAAGCCTTCTCCTCTCTGCAGCTGTTGGTTGAGTCGGCAGTGCAGCTCTGAGAGATTTATCCTTTCATTTGTTGTGGCTTCGCTCGAGTGCACCCAACAACACACCATTTCTATTTTATTCTACTAGTCTTTCACTCTGTAGGGTGGCTCAACAGAATTATGTCCCCAACGATAATTATCAATCAAAATTATGTTCTGAAAAATGGAGGCAGAGGAAATTGCTTACCAGGACATCAAGCTAGAAAAGAACCCCAAAAGAAGAAGTGTGAATGGAGCGAGGGACCAAGAAAGAAAGAGAGATGGAGACTGAGGGGATTTGCATCTGTGCTGGGTCAGGACTCTGATTCCAGTCAATTCAGAATAAATGCTCACAGATGTCAAACTTTTTACAGAGTTAAATCTACCTAGATTAGAATGAAGAACCATGTTTACGCAAGTTTCTAGTTCAGTTTGCATCAAATATTTCAGACACCATTAAATTATTAAATACCAAACAGTCAGAAGATTGACCTTTATCAGTGAAAAGAGTTATGGTAATCAATTGTGCCATATTAATGAATTAATTTTAGTTTTGAGAGAACATTTGAAAAGTCTTCTTTTTATACCAATAATGGTGCCCATTTAAACAACTGCTGCTGTTTAAATGGGCAGTATTATGTGTTCCAGGCTCATAGTGCCATTTTATTGCACAATCAAATACCTTTATCCATTTAAAACCTCTTGACCTTTCTGAAACCTGCCTCCAGGAAGTCCTCACAACATGGCTCCTCATTTAACCCTTTAACAACTTCTTTGCCAGTGTTATATGTCATATAATGAGCTGCTCCACCAGGTGTCTGCTGATTGTTGCTGGCTGGTCTGAAGGAGCCGAGTGGGGGAGGTGCAGAGAAGGAAGCTGGGAAACTGCAGCTCTGAGAAGAGGCTGCGTCTTGAAGGCATTGCTTGGTCCACCCAGGGGACCATCACCACTGAATGGTTGCCATGGAGATTAAAAGATTTTTCAAATATGCATGGAAGAATCAAGGTAACACTCCAGATATAGATTTGATGACACACAATAAAGCTAAAAAAAATTACATAATACTGCCTCTTTAATAAAAGCATAAAAACCAAAGATAAAGTAGTTTTGTGCATAGGGCAGTAGGAACAATTTCAAAGCTGTTTGAAACAACTCTGGAGTGTTATAATGAATCAATAAATGAAGTTCTACAGTGGAAAAAAATGACTATACCAGAGCATTTGCCACACGACATTACTTTCAGAATGTGGACTGCAGGTTGGACACAAAACAAAAGGGGGAGGGGAAGTAGCCAGAAGCTTATAAATCTCAGGAAAGTGTCCCAGTGGAGAGAGACTTATTGTGTGGAACCACTGTACTCTGTTTCACCAGAAGCCGATCAGGAAAGTACACCATAGGTCAGAACAAAGCAGTCGTGGGGTTCAGCTCAGTGGAATCTGTCATGGCTGTGCAGAGACTCATCTCATGCACCGAGGCTAAACTATTTTTTTGCTGTATGGGTGAATTTATAAAAGGAGAAGGAGGAAACCACAGTTTGGACACTGAAACATGCTGTGTGATCCAGCTGTATAAAGCTGCTTGTGTTGTGGTGCTTGGCACTCCAAATAGAGTCAATTTTATGGAGAAATAAAGTAGGTTTGATGGGATGAATTTGAGTCTAAATAGAAAAAGGATAACCCAATTTTGATGATATTGCATTTAAAATTGAAAATGGCCAAAGTGTATAAAACACTCATTTTCCCAGTGGAAAAGTGAAGAAAGCAACAAGAATTCTAAACTAAACTCTTGAATAAAGTTGAAGCTCATAAAGTAGCACACCAACACACAAAGAGCCAGATATTAAACAAAACAGAGCAGCACCCAGCCTGGCCCTTCCTGTTATACTTGCATTAAATAGTTTTAATAAACATATGTCATTTTCATGGTTCTTTAACTTATACCAAAAATAAAACAGACTTGTGTGATATCTCTTCCTGATATCACACATCTTTGCTTTTCATTTTTCCATGTTACACGAGGCATTCTGTCTGAGGCATTCCTTAAAATACCTCCACTTAACTCAAATATTGTGAATATAACAATCTTAGGGCATTTAAACTTCTGACATTAAAGTATGTCTTTTCACACAATGTATGCAAACGTCTGGTTTTAGCTCTTAGTGCAGTTTGGTTCAAATATCTATCCTGCAGAAGCTTTTTCTGTGTAGAGGCCAGAAGACAGCAGGCTAAACATTCTCCCTAAATGCACCTGACTCCCCAGCAGTTAAGTGCGGAGACTGCAGATGGTTTTTGCTCTTTTGTGCACTTAGAGTCCTTTGTGGATGGTTATTTTGCCAGATGGCCTTTTATTTTGGCCTACCATGCTCACTGCTGCTTTCCGTGGTCGCTCCCTTCGAATCTCTGCCCAGGGTCTCAGAGGATCTTGCTTCTCCAGCCAGTTTTTTTTTTTTTTTTTTTATACAGCTTACACAGTGTCTTGTAAAAATTATTCACCAGAAAACATTAGAACAAACCCTAACCTATCACTAACCTATTTTGGTGGAATTTATCATTTAGCACAGGTTGTATTTGTGAAGGTGAAGAGCAATTTTTCAAAATTTTTAACATGTTTTAGAAATGAAAAGTAGACTACTTTGTTTTTTGTCATGATGGCGTAAAACTTTCTGAGCCACATCAACAGACACTTCCAGAAGACAAGTAACAATGAAAGATTTTTATAGCAAATAATAAATTATAAATGTACTCAGATCTGTGAAATGACTGGAGGCTAGGAATCAGGAACTCTGTGAGGAGACAGCACAGGTGAGATTGGGCTGATGGTTGAATGTTCATGGCATTTTGAGCAGCGCTTACGTAAGTTTGTTTAGATAACAAACTTAGATAAGGGAGAGCTGAATAGCGTGTGGTTGTTGATTCTTGTGTGGTTTTCCAGGAAGCGGCGGATCTTGTGGCAGAACGAGGATCACCAATTAGACAAGAGTGTTAGAGATTGGGCAGATAAGCGCATGAGGACGATGATGATGATGAAGGAGAACTTGAAGATGCCAAACGTAGAAATTGTTTCCAGAGAATCAGATTTGTATGGAGTCTTGAAGAAGGCACGGAAACCAGGTGGACACAGGAACACAAAGAGAGCAAGGGGACGCTATGAGACAGGGAGGACTTGGGCTCCCCACTCAGGGCTATCACTCAGGCATCAGAGCTCTGCGGAGGTAGAGCATGTCGCGAGAAGGAGGAGACTCCTGGGCTCGTAGCTGGAGGAAAGCAGGTGGTCCAGCCACTCCAGGGTCTTGACCATTCTGACACTAACTTGTGAATTGTCACATTTTGGCTCCACACATTAATATATTCCAATGTGTTTTCAGATATTGGTGAACTGTCACAGCAGACAATCAGTGAGGTTATTCCTGTGGTCCTCCAGTGGGTGTTTCCTTCAGGATGTCCAGAGACCTTCACCTTTCTGGAGCATGGATATCATATGCCCAAGGCACTTATAAAACATTTCTTAATAAAAAAAATATGGCTAATGGAGCTAAGGCGTAAATTCAAGCTGGGAGACAGAACACAGCTGATCTACAAACAAAGCTGATCCACTTCAATCACGTCACACCCCGCTGCGGCCAATCAGGATCGGAGCCAATCAACGTCAAGCCGGTCCATTCAAGAAGTCGAGCCTCCAGGGATCTGCCTGCTCGTCAGCTGTGCTTCGCCCACCTCCTCCCCATCTCCATCTTCAGCCCGATGACCATTCTCCAGGCGCCTTACGCGCTCCTCCATCCAAGGCTCCGCTTCATCACCATTATTCGGACCGAGGGGTAAGACTAGTGAGCTTCGCCGGACTCAGCATCTTTCCCGGCGATCTACGCTCACTAGTCTTCCGCCGGTTCGAGCGCCAAAGATTTGTTCATTAAAATCTCCTAACTGCTTATTTTTCTCTGTGTGAGTTGATCCAGATTGAAATGTTCTTACAGTGTTGAAGTGCATTAGCAATCTGTTGTTTATAATTACTCAATATATTTAATTATGATTCATCTGATGTTCAGATTACACTGAAAATGTATAAAGCTGGACTATATTGTGAACTGAGTAGTCCGAGTTATTTTTTTCTGTCATCTGTGTCATTTGGCTTCTATAAAGCATGGTAATTACTGTAATTAATAAAGTAACTCATAGGCCAACATAAAAATAAAAATCAGTCTAGAAAAGACAAACAGTGAAGGGTGCAGCTTATCGTCAATAGTTGATAAATTCATAGAATCACCCAACTTTACGATGAAACAAACTGTTCTTTGGCTCTTCCAATGTGAGATTATGGTTGACTTGTCAAAAGTTGCACACTCCTTGCTAATTTTCATCCTTTTCTATCAAGTTTTGAAGAAATTACAACCCACCATAACATGCAACTTTTTTAACAGAAAATCCCTAAGAATTTACATTATCAATAGTACACTTCAATTTTCATTTTGACTGAAAACTGAATATGATGTTAAAGCCTACAAAAAGATGTACACAACATAAAATAATTATTTGTTAAGAGTGCTACATCAAGCTGAGTGAACTGGACAGAGCATTACAGTTTGTCTGAGTGTGTTTGAGTTTTTTGAGTTTCTGACATGTTTTAAACAAAGGATTTGAATCTTCCTACTTTTGTCCATTTACCAGAGAACGTTCAGAACCATGCAGGTTGTCAGACCTCCAAGAACTGCTCTCCGAAACCACAGGATCTAGACAAAAACAAAAGGCAAGATCTCATTGGTAATGAGTAAACATGTTTTCTGTTGTCCTGTTTTCTATAATAACATCCGAGGCCTGCAAATCCTGTCTGTACAAGTACAGCATGGAGCAGACAATGAAAAGTTTCTTTGAAGATTATCAGGTTGGAAAATATCACTGAATCATCGATATATAGAATATGGCATTAAGAAATTCATATTTAGGCAGATGATGCTGTAATCAAGGAATTGCGAAAGATTGTCAAAGTGTGCCTTGAATGTTTTTCTATTAGACCATTTTAACATTGTCAGAATGACCCTCAATGCCTTCATATCAGATAATCCTATCATTTGTTAGACTAGTGGCAGTACAAAAGAGTGAATGAGACAAAAAAATGGCTTGAAAGGAAATCATTCGAAATATTTATTTAGTCCAGCACAGATGTGTGTTCAAATAGAACATTATTTTTTCTGCTATTGACCCTGACAAAATAGAGTAAAAAAAATGCAGATGTGTTTTTCTGACATTAAAGTACAATATTAAAATCTCTATTTTTCATTAATTGCATTAATTGTAAGAAATTAATTTACCTGGGCTTTCAAAAGCAACCTATGCGTCCAGATCAAACTTTCTAAAAATTTGATCATTTTTATTTTATTTTTTCCTGTTACATGAGTGTCTATGTCATTTCTAGTTAGGGGTTCCACCCAAAAAAAATAGTCAAATTATCAAACAAAGCAGATATAATCTAGTAATCACGTAGGGCTCTGTTGAAATCATTATTAAATGTTACAAAATGTGAAAGTAAAAATCTGGACAAAAAATTGAAAACTTCTTTCAGTCAAACCAAACAAAACAAAGCAAGATGATCTGTTTAAAAGGCATCTTCAAATTTATTTAAAGAAATCTTTTACATTCTTCTGGATAATTATTAATTTTAAACAGTTTTGTAGATATCAATATTTCATAGAATCAAAACCAGAAGCTGTGAGAACTGAAAGTCATTGCTTGCTTTTAGAAGTTAGCAGTGTAAGAACATCAAAACAGACAACAGAACAACAGGTAGAAGCAAATTAAGTCTGAGAAGCAATTACTTGTGTTTTGTTGTGTGAGATCTGAGAGAAAAGCAGAGGCATCACATTCACAATCCCACCTGTGGAGACAAGAAGAAAACAAGAGGTTAATTCCTCAGTCATTTACACAGTCTAATTTATTTGTGGTTTTTTGGGAGGTTTTTGACTTATTTTCTGGAGGCGCATCGATCAGAGTCTTGTGGCAAATTTCCAGTCTCCAGTTTTTATAAAGCTTCAGCCCTGTTCAAGTGCTAGTTTAGATTTTTTTTTTTTTTTTTTTTTTTTTTTTTTTTGTGAAGTGAGCTTTTTAGAAATCTAATCTTAGGACAATTTTATTCTGGTGAAAAAGAAAAACTAACAATCTCTTTTGAAATTGTAGACTACTCTGGATTTTCAAAATTCTTCTGTGGAACAAAAATTAATAGGATTAAAAGACATAGAGAAGCGTGCTTTAATTTGTTAAAAAAAATTAATCATGGAAAGTTTGGCCATTTGTGGATTTTTCAGTAGAGCATATGTAAAATATTTATATCAAATAAATATTTGGGAAGATGAAACACCTCAGCTACTTGACATGCTGTTGGCTAACATTTGAAAAGCAGTCAATATGTTATTTATTTTCCTCTAACCTGATTGGATGAGAGCAGAGATCAGGAAAACTGTGGCTGTTGGAGTCTGTGGTATGCTTGACGTTTCCCACTGTGTTTCAACTATTGTCAATAAGAATTTCATAGAATGTGACTTAAAAGAAAAATTCTAAATAATTCGTTCAGCCTTCCTGCTAGCTGCTGGATGTCTGGCTCTCTCTCACTCTTTTGCAGTCAGAATGAATCACAAATTTGTAGTAGGATACAAATTTCTATTAAATAGTTTCTTACATCTCTCTGACTTATCAGAGCTCATTTTAAAACAAACAGCTAATGTTGTCATGGTGATCTGGTATGCTCAGTTCACTGATTGTAAGAAGACTGAGTATCCTGTATAGTGGTCATCTGTCATAGTTGATCTAGCTGAATTTTCTCAGAATATTGCCTTTTGTTGTTTGACAAGCTAATTAAATTGTGCACATCAATTTGTCTAATCTATACATTAGCCTATGTATTATATCAATATAGTTTCAAAACCTTCCTGCTTACCATAGAAAGACCAGTTTTTTTATGTAACCAATGGACAAGTAATAGAAGGAAATAATATTTTGGACATAGATTTACTTCTTTCTAATGTTTTCCTTCTGTTTTTCTCCTTTTTAAATTTATTTTTGCTTTAAAGTTATCTGGCAGATTTTTAAATCTTGACCAAATTTTCATGATCAAGGAAAGTCTTTTTTTTAAATCTCGACAAACCGACTTGAAGTAGTTTTTTTTTTTTCGCATTCCAAACCATTAGGAATGACAAACTGCAAAGCGGCTGTCACAACTGGCAGCTTGCATATTCCAACAGGCCTCTGAAGTAATAGAAACCGCAAAAAGTACAGTCAGAGCTGTCACAGAGAGGGTAATGTATCTGAACCATCATTCCTCATCATCCCACAGCTGATGCACAAAATCCATGCTGCTGCTGCTGGTAGGAAGAAATACACTTAATGGAAATTCTTACTGAGAGACAAATACAGGTAGAAGCTACCTTCTAGCTAAACATGGAAGGTATCTTCTACCTTTAGCCATTACTTTGTTCCGGTTTCTTGTAGTCCACAAACACTTTGAAGCTGAGCTAACTAACGTGAAGCAATGTGGCTGACACTAGCATGCACTGCGAACAGTGCCTGGGTAAACAGATGTGGGTCTCAGGTGGGAATAATGTGGAAGGTTTTAACAGCACTGTAAACTGCATTTAGCAGCCCTCAGAATTATGTGCAGTGCTTCCAAAAAGTCTCCACAAGAGTCAAGATTTTGTAATGTAAAAATATGTCACTATTTTAAATCATTTCACAACAGGCAACATAATTAATGTGGCACTTATATTGATAATAAATCTATCAGTAGGGGGAAAAAACTGAGTTGGTGCATCTTTTTTTATTTACATTTCTCCTTACACATTTATTTGTTTCTGAATTGAATTTTATTTTTATTATTTCTTTTAATTAGATAAAACCCACTGAGATCTAGATCTCATTTTCAAGATGGACATGGGCATACTTAAGGTTGCTATGCAATAATCTTCAAGGAATTCTCAGCAGTTTTTAGTATTTTGGAGTTGAAACAGACAGAAATAGAAGAAAGGCAAAAGGACCAGAAAGGATACAGACAAAAGAAGGGAAGTGATGAAGAACAAAGCTGAGTCTCACCTAGAGCTACGGTGCCCATTAGGAAAGGTTTCCCCATCTGACTGAAGTCACTGCTGCTCTGCAGGCCCACCTCAGAGCCCACTGCAAATGTCACCACCACCTGAGACACACACATCCGCACACACACAATGCAGAGCGGTAAAAAAGTTAAAGAAGCACACCTAAAACAGTCCAGCTTTGATCATCAATGAACCTCTGCTTTAAAAAGAGGAAGTCAGTATTAGGTACATGCTAGAAAAAATTGTTCATTAAAAAGAACAACCAAGACAGAAATAAAAGTTAGAGAATCTCTTTAGATCTATAATTTTACTAAGTACCATGAGTTACAAATGTAGGCAAGCAGCCTGCTAACAAGGGAAATGATCTTGCTTACACAGATTTACACAGACGTAAGCTGGTCTTTTTGAAATTCTACAAAAAGCAACTAGGAACTTTGGTTTCTGATCTGCAAACTGCAAATTAACTTATGAACTTAGTCTTCCCATGTACTATGAATGCTGCAATGTACATGTTTCACTTCAACCATCAATATGTCCCATAATTCTGAAACCAGATTATGTCTAGAAATAAGGTCAAAAGGCAACAAATTAGTAAATGATATATCAAATCAATGTCATCAATAAATGCAATTGACTCATATTATATAGCATACAATACTGAAAATGAACAAACATTTTTCCAACAGTGCATGGAAAAATGCACTTTTCATAGAATAACAACTTGTTTCCCTGTTTGTTTTGGTCTGAGCTAAGAAAATAAAAAAATATGACAGACACTTACTAATAAACTTAATTTACGTAAGAGACTCAAGAAGAAAGATAGAAGAATTACAGTTTGGAGTTTTCTACACAGCAAACGTGTAGAAGAATGAGTTCTGGACAAATGACATACATGTAATATGTTACATGTGGCTTAAAAACAACATTTCTCATCAACCCATGTCCTATAGACAAATATAGTGGTGGCTGCAGAGAGAATCAAGGTAAATGGATTTATATGGTTAATTACATGCCAAACTGGAAGAACCAGGTTGAGGCTGGACTGAACATTGGATGCTTTCTATCCAATATGACTGAATGTGAACTATTTTTGTTGGATTCTTTAAAGTACTGACTCTGGGAGCCTGAATATAAAACAAATCACACTTTTTATTTGTGAAATATTTGGGGAAACAATTTTCTGTCTTTGTTGACAATTATGCCTTAAGTTGTGTAGGTATATCGCATAAAAATCCCAGTGTATTTATGGTGGTGATTCTTATAGAGAAAAATGAAAAAGTTGAAAGAGTGTCAATACTTCAGCAAGACACTGTTGCAGCAAAACATGGCAACTGATGGGGAGGATAGAAAAATACAGAAAAGACTAGAAAGGTACCTATTGGTAGTTAGTTGAAATTAGGTAGAAAATGTTATACATAATTAAGGAATATTGATATTTATTACTTTTAGAGATAAAAAAATAACAATTTTAAGAGTAATTTATACATTTAACAGACTTGGAAAGATGTTTTAGAGATGGTTGTGTTCACTCTCTCATGGTGGGATTATTCCAGTTCTGTTTGGACGAACAGCAGAATCCGGTTTAAACACACAAACACACATGCTCCATAAATTTGACTGTGCTGTCCTCCTCCCTGTGATCTTAGCGCCCTGAACTAGGCTGCAGTGCTGCCCTGCTGTCATGGGAGCCAGTGGCATTAAAGGTTCAATGACAACTTTATTAGAGGTGAGAGTCTTTATTAGAGGTGAGAGTCTGGAATCCTAAGCAATTATTAAGCCTGAATAAATGTCACACTAATTATTTCCAGAAAGCCGTGAAATTGCGGTCGATTCTCCATGAATAATCGTCCCTCCAACACTGTTCAACTGCTTGGTGCATGAGAAAGTGTGTGAATGTGTATGTGTGAAACAATGCAGCATTTTCATGTGTGGCTGATGTAATGACTAAAGCTACACTTAGGCCTATTTCACAGTGACTTAATAGAGCTTCTACAAAGGTGCATAAACTTAATTTGGGTTCTCCTGTTATTTTATTTAGCTGCAGGTTTTTGTGTGAAGCAATCAGTCAGATGTCAGGCCTTAAGGAGCTGCTGGTGCAGCACATCGATTTGGACGAAATTACAGAGAGAAGAGAGTGCTGGAAAGAACCGAGCAGGAGAGAGGCGGAAAGAGGGGAATTCATTTTCACCAGGACGCAGGGGTCCCATAAGGCTGGGGCAGATGTGATTTTATTCTTTAATTAGCATGTGTACTTTTTGCTATTCCCCAGCAAACGGGATGGAGCACAACATGAGAGGCAGCTGAAAGTTAACTTCAGAACAAAGCGTTGCATAATGGATCTCCCAGATCCTGCGCTCCAGATGGATGGCGAAGATATGCTGGCAGGAAATGGAGGTAGGCAGCTTCACAGCTGTGTTTGGAGGAAAACGCTGCTGTCAGCCATCTCATCTGTCCAATCACAGGACTGGAGTTCACATGTCTGAGGAATCACTATTGCTGTGTTCACAATCATCCACAAACCTCACTGTGTTTTACTGGGATTTTACGTCAGCGCATGATTGTGAAGTAAAAGGAAAATGAAATATGATTTGAAAATTGCTTTTCATTAGAAAATGGAAATTTGTTGTTTGCCTTCAGTTTGAGCTCAGACTCAATGAAAAGAATCTTTGAAAGTTTGCACAGTCAATCTAGATCTATGACTGGGACAGTAAATGCATGAACAAACTTTGATCTAAGTTACGCCATTGCGACTCTGTATGTTAGAGTCACTGTGCCTCCACACTAGTCTCTCTCTCTCTCTCTGTATGTACATATATATATATATATATATATATATATATATATATATATATATATATATATATATATATATATATATATATATATATATAGTAAACTTGAAATTACATAAGTAGCTTTTCAAGATTATTTTAATCGAATTTCTCAATACTGATTCAAAAATGACATGTTCTATTGGCAAATTGTTTCACTTATACGGAAGATGACTTTATGTAAATTAAATAATCTACAAACCCAGAACAGGAATCAAACCTATTAGAACAAAAAAATCCAGAGAAACTTCAACTAATTCATACAGAGAAACTCTTACCAAACATGGAGAACCAACATCTAGTTTTATCACAAATCCTACTAATTTATAAATTACAGACTACTTTAATGTAAAAGCATTTTAAACTTGTTGCTGAAAATGTTCTATAAAATAGAATGAAGTTACTAACAGGACAAATACATTTTCATCAATACGAAGAAATTGTTTTAAAACAGCAAGTTCCAATTCCTGCCAAATTCCAGCAACTTCACATCCAAACCTAATCAACTCAAAAGGAGATGTGTTGCACTGCATGAGGTACATGGTGGTCACACCAGATATCAACAGGTTTTCAATGCCCCCAATAATCACATTTCAGTGTGGCTTTTATTGTGGCCAATATTAGCACATCTGTAAATAATCATGCTGACTAATTAACATCTTATTAAGTCACACCTGTGATGTGGGATGGATCATTTATGCCTCTTTGCTAACAATCAGATTTAAATCAGATTTAATTTCAACAATATTTGAATTTATTTTGTGCATATAGAAAATGTTTTAGATTTTGAGTTCAGCTCACAAAAAATGGGAGCAAAATCAAATTTGTTGAACATTTTCATTTGGTGTCTAAAGCTCCCAAACTTAAATCTTGCATAATATTCCATCTTTAAAATTCTACACACCTCTTTTATGAAATGAGCTTTCCCAAATGAGAGGGCTTTCACTTTTCATATGTCCTCTAACATTGTTTTCTTGTACCTTATGCCCCTCATCAGTTCTGTTTATTCATTGGCATACTGGCAGATGAACGGATGCTGTGGGGATTAGTTACAAAGACATTGATTTTAGTGTTATTAGATCTTGTGCCGCAGGCGGCAGGAGAGTCAGCCGAGCGGTTTATACTGCAGCCGTCAAACGACTTGGGGGACAGACGTTAGAGGATGACCACATCAAAAAAGAGCCTACATTCAAAGTCGCCATCTCCTCAGATATTAGTATTTGACCGTGAAGAACAATTTCTATCTAGAACATAAGCTGAAAGATGTCTTTCTCATTAAAAATACCCTGAATGAAGTGAACAATAATCATAGAGGATGTGAGCCTTAAACTGGTGGGTGAACATGCATAACTGATCAAAATCAGGGTTATGAAAGTTTTGGGGTTTTTCACGACTTTTTGTTTGTCTAACTCAGTTAGTTTTAGTTAGTTCTTGGAGAGTGTTTGCACATTTTTATTAATTAGCATTACTTCAATATTAAGTTATTGTTTAGTTTTTATTAGTTATTGTAGTAGTTTTAGTTTTTCATACTTTGGTTAATTTTATGTGCAGAATTCAAAGAATATTGGGATTACATCGATTGGGTAATGAATATTAAGCAGAAGATATCATTTTCAACAAATGTACTCAATTATTGTTGCACAACCAGTTGACTGTTTTCTCCCAACTTTTTCTGTTCTCATTTTGCAGATTAGCATTAGCGCCACCTGGAGGAGCATAGAACGCCGTAATTTACCCACAGCTATGTGGGTGGAAAAACAAAAACATCAATTTCACATCAGGCAAATAAATGGATTCATGAACTTGAAAATGATGGATATATGTATAATTTCCGTACGTTTTTGTTTTATAAACATAGTTCCAGTTAGTTGTAATTTCCCCCCATTAATTACCACTTTTATTTATTTCAGTTAACACAAATGCTTTACTTTTAGTTTTGCTGTTTTGTTAGTTTTAGTTGCTTGATCAGAATACATCAGGATGCATGAGCCCAACACCAAACTGTTCAGCAACATGCAGTCAGTGAGCCGCATCTCCCCAAAGGATCTCCTGTCCTTGAAGAACAATGAAGAAATGGGACAGACTGCAACACAGCCTTTTGAGCAACAAACACACTCACCTCAACAGGGTCTGTGTCATGGAGGTGGTGGTTCAATTTCGCAGTCATTATTGACGCCTATTTTTTAACAGGAAACTGATAAAATCATCCTGACACTTCATCATGATGTACCTCCTCATGTGCGTTATTTTGGGAAGTAGTCAGTGTGTTTTTGCACCCTAGATGGAAATGTAGATGCACACACACACACCCGCACACACATGCACACACACACACACCTCTACACACACACGTCCACACGCACACACACACGCACACAGAGTGAAGGAACAGTGACCTGGAGCTAAGTCCCAAGCAGAAGGAGGTGCTAAGATTTAGAGGTTCAGCTGTGTACCAGGGCACTGAGAGCTATTCCTTCTTCTGTGCATCAATATGAGTGAGAGCTGGTCAGGCAAGGCCGAGTGCTCCCGAATAAAACACACCACCATCAAGAACAAGCCATTTATGACCCAGCAAATGGGATTTTTTTTTTCTGTTTCTGGTTGAAATATTAATGTTTCTATCTAGCAAAGAAAACAGTTTTCAGGCTCTTGAGTGTAGCTGGGCTGGGGTCTGAGCCCAGAGCCCAGCCCAGAGGTCCAAAGAGGTTTACCAGAGAGCAACCTGGAAAAACAAAGACAATCAACCCTGCTCACAAACATTCACACCTACAGGAAGGATTAAAACAGAACGTGAATGTTTTGAACTTTGGAAAAGAAATCTGAACACCAAAGGAAAGGAAAAACCCAAAACAAAACACACACATGTAATGTATCAATCTAGCATTTATATGACAGACACACAGTAGCACATAATAGTGAATAGTTAAATGGAAGTGTTGCATGTTTTTCTCTTTCATAATGTTTTTTTATTTTACTGTGCCATGCAACTTTGTTTTAGTGCAACTGTATCATTTTGGTTCTAATGTATTTCTTTCTTGTCCCTTCTTGTTTATTCTTGCATTACTCATTATTTAGCTTCTTTGCTGTCACGCTGACTTATAAATATATTATAAGTATTGAAGGTATACAAATATACCTTCAATAATTAAATTTTCCCACATGAAAAGTTCAAAGTATATTTATTGGATATTTTATCTAGTATGCCAATGCAAATTAGAACATAACTAAACAGTACAGAAAATGATAAAGGATTTTAATTTTTTTTTTGCTTCATTTACAATTAACATTCTTGTTAAAGGAGAGCTGCGACAGACTGGCGACCTGTCCAGGGTGACCCCGCTTCTCACCCGGAACATTAGCTGGAGATAGGCACCAGCACCTCCCGACCCCATTAGGAACAAGAGTGTGAGAAAATGGATGGATGGATGGATTAAGGAGAGTGACAGCTTTACTGAAGGTTAGGATTGGTTTGCAGAGAACATCTGACTGAACCACCAACTTTTGGAATAACCTTCTCTGGGTTAATGAGACCACAGTGGACATTCTGTCCATATTCCACAGTTTGGGAAATAAACCCTGCATATCAACACAAACACCTCACACAAGCTATACGGCACAGTGGTGGAGATAATTGTGGTTTGTTCTGTAGCCACAGGCTTCGGTATCCTTAAAGACACTGAAGTATTCTGCAGTCATGCTGAAGTTGGACTGAAAAAGACTAGTTCAAGCAATGTATGAATATTGTATGAAAAGTGGAACAATGTGAAAACAGCTGCTTCAGGTGATTATTGCTGCTACAAATTGCACTTCTAGATTGCTGGAGTGTAGATTGTTTTTTCCCAAATATGCTCCCATAATTCAAAAAGAAGGACTGTATTTTGTGTGTGTGTGTGTGTGTGTGTGTGTGTGTGTGTGTGTGTGTGTGTGTGTGTGTGTGTGTGTGTGTGTGTGTGTGTGTGTGTGTGTGTGTGTGTGTGTGTGTGTGTGTGTGTGTGTGTGTGTGTGTGTGTGTTTTTCTTCCCATTGCTCTCTTGAGGTTAGACTGAAGTGTTTGATCTGCAAAAACCCAGTGACTTCAAATGTCACATTGCAAGTTTCGTTGAGATATTATGTGACACAGCTACACAAACCAGTGCACTGTTTGTAAAGGACAAACAGTTCTTTAAAACATAAAAATATGTACTGTGATGAAATTTTCATCTTATTTTTGTTAATCAATACTTTATTGATGAAGAGCCTTCAACAAAGAGTTGTGTTTCTCTATTTTTTCACTACAGGTCCTAAAAATCTACTATAACAACATCTGAGTGGAAAAGCGGAGGCTTTACACCACGGAGGTACAGGCACTGGTGATGGTGGTGTTGCCTAGTAACCTTGTTCTCAGTGGGTCTACTATGAACTGCATTCCTTCACTTAAATCATTAAACAAAGGGACATACAGATCCTGTGGTTCTTTTTTCTGTCTAGTTAGTCCCTGCTTTTCCATTCTACTATATAATTTTAAAGAAGCAGTCTACTCTCATGAAGTATGACAGAAAATGATCAAACAAAAGCAGTCTTGTGCTTATTGATATTATTTATGTGAGCCATATGACAAGACTGAATTAAAGCAGACTACAAAGATATTGTCGAACAAACTTTTTAATTATTTGTTGAAACTCACATAAATAATATTACCTTTGCAGATACAAATGGAGGCACTGGCAGAATGAAACATCCCAGAGAAGAGGGTGCCATTTTGTACCAAACATTCTGATATGAAATGACCAAAACTGCAAAAGGATAAAATGATAAAAATATTTTCTAAAGGAAGTCAAATCACCCCAAAACGTTATCTGAGGAAACCAGCAAGTGGCTGACCAAGTTTGAAAATTTAAAAACCAGTGACAATGTACATTTTATAATGAAAGAGGTTAGTCAGTAACAAACTCCATTGTGGGGCAGCACGTCCACCTTACACTCTTGCAGGTGCATCTTATGCAATAAAGAAATAAATAAAGAGGGTGGAACAGCTAAAAGCAAACAAGACATCACCAGAGTAGCAAGCAGTGCATATAATACAGAAGTTGATTTAGTTCAGAAAATCTTAGTGTTTACTATTCCCTTGAGAAGTTATGTACGTTTATGTCACAGTAAGGCCCTGGGCAAGCAACTTGTTTAATAAATAACTGCCTAAAATTGAAAACATGTCTGGTCCAGAAAAGTTATCAAGTTAATAATGCTAAGTTACCATAGGCAATAGGTCTCGTGCAAGGACAGAAGTCATTGTATGCAAGTAGTGTGTTGTGCAGTAATAGACTTGATTTGACAATGAATAACATAAAAAATGCCAAAGTCAACAATTAAAGCTAATAATTTAGATATGCATTACCAAGTCGGGGCACCACCTAATGATCATGAAATAATAGCCAATTACTTCTCAGTCTCAGTAATTGGTGTATGAAGATGTGCCTCATAAAGCTTACTCATAAATAATAACAGATGAAAGATTAGGTCACACTGATGTTTTCAAACAGATAAATGGAGAATAAACACAAACAAATTGTTCCCAAAATATAAGAATATCTTAAAAATACACCAATTTCCAGATAACATTTCTTTCAGTGAACAAAAGAAGGTAGTTGCATTCTCAATTAAACTATTGAAAATAATCAAGACCAATGAAATACCAAAAGTAACAGTAAAAATGTAAAAAGAATAAAAGCAGTAACCAATAAAAGGATGAAATGTTATCCCAGTTTGACATCAATGTGTTTACTTAAAAACCAAGTTTTTGAATGAAGCTAAATTAGCTAATAACTAAGATTAGTTCAGGATTCATCACTCCCAGTTGGTGTTTGTGTTCCAGTATTCTGGCAACTTTTACCAATTCAACCTGGAAAACCATTTGTTATTAACTGATTTTTTGCAATGTTTTTTTTTTAATCTATATACATTTTGGAGGTAGTACGGTAGTAGTAGGAGCACCTGTCTGAGCTCTGTAGTGCGGACTGGTGAAATGATCCAACGGTGCATCAAAATCTACACTAAACTTCTCCCAAAGTAAACAGATGTGAGATGTTTGCCAACATGTAGCATCTATATTACAGCAGCACCAGCAGATGTTGCAACTAGCTCTACAGCTCTTTCAGAATGTAATCATCTGGGATGCAATTGTGTTAAATGGACTCTGGCCCATACCCAAAGATTTCTCTCCAGAGCTCCCAGTGAGCCACTGACACTTCAAAATGACGAAAAGCATTGACCTGGAAAAGCTCAAACCAGCAAATACACAGTGGAGCTCAATATGTCTGACAACTTCTGCATGAAAGGACAAGTGTTTCCATCCATTTTCCCAGCATGACCTCATACCGGAAGGACGACCACATTGCATTTCTCAAGAAATGAATGAAGGACGCACAATAAAGACACCAAAGAGAAAGTTATAAAGCAAAAACAGTGGAACAGAGTATTTTTTACAAGAGTTAACTCCCCTGTGCTAACTCTTGTGTTTGGATATTTAGGGGTACAATAGCATTTAACAATGTGGTTGAAAATAGAGCTAGTAAAGCTGAAAAATCTAAAATATTTTAATCAGTAGCTCTCTTGTATATATTCAAATTACCTTAAGTGACTCTCTCTGCTTTGCACAGAGTGCGGGCTACAAGCTTCAGTATGGGACACTCGTTTGTGAAGAGATGTTTTCTCTAATTTCCCATGAGGGTTGTGTTGCATAATGTAAACACCAGCCTGGTAAGAGTGTGTGAGATCCATTTATATATAGCCTTGTTTGTATTAGGTTCTTGTCTTTGGATGAATATTAAAACACTGCATGTTTAAAGTTTTGCATGGTGCACATAAGTTGAAGGGACATAAATGCTTTTGCAAGGAACTTGATAAAATAAGAACAGGATTAGCTTACTTCTTTTTATGGCAAATTATCAAATTATTAAGTGTCAGTTTTCTTGGCATTCACATTTTTTAAAATCTCCATTTAGACAACTTGGCCCTTCTGCTTCTCTTTTGAAAGATGCTTGAGTTATCACTAGAACAACTACCCTGGAAAATCCTTTACTAACAACATTAGACAGAATTACCGTAACAATGAGCAGGATTCCCTTCAGGAGGGTGAGCAACGAGGTGATGGGCTGAATGACTGTGTGGCCAAGTAAGATGGCAAGGGACAGAATCCAGGTGAAGGCGGGGATCATATAAAAGTGTCTGTGGAGACATGGAAACACATGGAGAAATTTTACCTGTTAGCTTTAATAAATAACACATCTGCTTTCATCAAGGGAGAAATATTTAACCTAACATGCTGTCGCCATGGAGATCCAACATCCATGGAGATGTGTTCCAAAACATCTTTGCTGAACGACTGATTTTTTTTAATTATCTTTTTTTTTTCAGAATTAATAAGTGATTCGTTTTACATCTGTTTGGAGTGATACATTTAGATGAGTGCCGAATTGTTTGAGTTGCACTTAGGCAGGTTGGTATGTTCATGCTGTTAAGTAATTCTGACATTTTGACAGAAGCTATTGGGTTACTTAAAGCTAAGAAACCCAAAAAACAATTACATTTCAACATCTGAGAAACAGCTGTTAATGTTTGGTCATATTATATGAATTATTTGATGATCTGAAATATTCAATTGCACAAATGAGCCAAAAAAAAAAACCCTACATAGGAGCAAATAGGTCCAACATGTTTCTACAAAGATTATCAAGGTGTTGATCAAGATCAATATGAAATATGAAGTAGAGTAAAAAATATTAAAAAGTAATGCAGGCAGTATTAACAAGAGCTAAATTACTAAGTTCACCATCTGTAGAGATAAGGCTGAGCTTGGTTTCATCTTAATTAAACACATGAGATTTAACTGATATTTGCGGGTTAAGGATAGTTTTCTAATCCTCTTATATTTTAGGCTCGAGGGAAAATCCTGACTTTTTGAATTCTAAAACTCACTTAAACTAAGGTTAAATCACAATGAAGTGAAAGCTGAGGTGAAATGACTCAGTTAGGCTGTAAATCCTCTGCAGCTCAAAGGGTGGTGGGTTTGTGTCCAAGGCGCCAACCACCCTGCAAAGACCATTCTGCACACAGACCTGCAGCACTCTATTGACTGCAGCAACCTGGAAGCAGAGGGAAGATGGTTTATCCAAAGGAGTCCTCCCAAGATTTCTTTCACTCCACTAACCCTGACTTCCTACTCCCACAACAAATCGCTGCATCTCCCCTGGCGCTGAGCGTGCTGATAATGAAGCACCCAAGCGTGCCAATGAAGCAGTCCGACAGTCCCGCAGAGTGTGAATAATATTATTTGGGTAAAGGATTTACTGGGGCATGACAAAATAAATTAGCCCTGTTAACTGATAAAGGTAATTATAGGCCTGGGAGGGAAAGAGGAGGTGTGAATTGAGGGGAGAGACAGCAATCACCAGAAGAGACCCAAATAATCCAACAGTGAGTTTAAACATTACAGCATTCTGGCTTTTACTCTACTTGTGTGCAGTATTCTTTCAGTTTAATCACTGTTGGCAACATTGACTACTGTGAGTAATGCATTGCAGAAAAGTTTTACAGAAAAGAAAAAAAAATGCTCAGTAATCCAAATAAGAGAGAAACCTAAACAAATACCTGATTCTGTTCTTAGTTCCATACAGAAAAAAACATCCCTGTGCTTTCACACTGCAGCACTGCATCAAACAATCCAAACCCTATGAACAACCTGCTTACCCCCTTGTCTGTGGGGGCGCTGCACCAAGAACCACTGATGGAAACACCAAAGCCTCTGAGGAAACTGAGTGCAACTTCCTTCTTCACAAAATGGAAACAAAAATAGAGTGTTCTGAGATTTTGACAATAGTAAGAGTTCTCTTGTGTCTTTGGTAAAAGACCAAAAGTAATTTCTCCCAATAACGCTGGACTCTTTGTTTTAACCCAGAATATCTATAGATCTGCTCTGTAGATCCCTTTCTGCTTTTGGAGCTCTCTTCAGTTCAAATATGCATTTTTTACCACACCAGAGTTCACTTCAACTGAACAGAGATCCAAGGTTTGTAGATGGACCAGAGTCTACGTTTTTGGTTTGATTTCACATTCACAGGTCCCTAAACAAACCAGAATTTCTGGATGAATAAACTGGAAAACGACTAACATGCACTAAACAGAGCTGGTGTGAAAACAGCCCTGATTCTAAAGTTGATGTTTTGAATCAGGAAAAATGGGGAAGCATAAGAGTTGAACTCCATCAAGGGTTGAAGATCCTTTACATCTCTTCCAAAGTTCACCTATGTCCACCAGGTAAATTTGCTGGAGGAAAATGCATTTAAATTCATGAATGCAGTTGAAAAGTAAAAGATGAAAAGCAGTTGCACCTAAAAAACCTCATCAATATGTGGAGCAGCAGGTTTCCAACAACAGATTCAAAGAAAGTAAGTCTTGACCCACCCGAATACAGGCTGACCCAGCTGGCTGCAGGATGCTGGAACATGTACAATGATTTGTTTATTTCTATCACTAAAATAAAGATGCCATATCTAATTCTATGAATGTCAAGCAGTGACATTTCTGTCAGGCAGGGTATGCATATGCAAGCTGAAGCTCAGTTTATATTCATGTATAATTCCTACAAAAGACAACTTTTAATGACCAGGTTTAATTTGTTCTGATGCCTAGTTTAGTCTTTGAGACATTTTCATGCCTGCCCATTTGACAAACATGGTTCCATTCAGACACATTTGATGTAGCCACGTGTCTTTAAACTTTGACATGAAAGCAGTTCTTTCTGTCAACATCTGAAGCAGTAGGGTCTATATGTAGCATACGACACAGTCATTTGCTTTGCCCAAATTTAGCATCTAATTTCAGCATCAAACATGTCTCTGATGGTTATCTTCAAACACTTTTTGAAGTGCCTAAGTTCCTGTTCTACAGCAACAACTCACAGAACAAACATTTACAGCAACATGACATTCAAAGTAACACCCGCTAATTAAAGTCCATTAGCACAGAGATGAAATGCAAATTTGTTTTTTCCTATCATAATAGAAAGTAAAATAAAACCTCAATGGTATAGTTTCCTCCCATCTCTAAAGTCTTCCAAAAGGTCATTTGCTGAGTTTTACAAGCAATTTCATGCAACTGCTCAGAGCATTTCTCCTTACTGGAATATCATCATCATACATAAAGGTGTGTTGTCTTTTTAGAATTCTATGAAAACTCCTGTTATTAAAATATATACTTGTATAGTTGTTTGTGAACAACTAATTTCTCCTGGTGAAGAGTTCATCAACTTTCGTTTGTCCACAGAAATGAGGAACTTCAATATGGTTCCACATTCTTCTCAATGTACAAACATCTATAATATAATATACATAATTTATAGAGAAAAAGGATTTAATAAAGCAGGCCTGACTGCTCCACCCTCAAAGTCCTAATCCCAAGCAGAAAAAGTTTTTAATTTCCACCCAATCACTGTGAGCAAAAGCACACAGTGATCAGAAAGTCCTAAAGTTTAAAAACATGTCCTTTGTAGCAGCATTGAGGAAATATTTCCCACATATGTTCACACATGCAGGCCCTAAAAGTCCATTTTAACAACAAAATTTATTTTCCCTTTCATAGAGAGAGAAAATAATGTGAAATAATTTTAGATGGATTCACATTTTTCTTTTATGACATTTTGCCACATATTTGACATTCTATAAAGGATAAAATTTAAAAAAGCAACCCTATCTATTTTTGAAGATGCTTCCCTATGTATTCTACAGCACAGTCAAGTAGCAACAACCCTCTTCAGTTGCTAATTGCTGGTCTCCCATTTGCAAACACCCCAGTCTTATTATATTAAAGGTTCTGAAATAAATGCATTCAGTTTCCAATTTAATTAATATGTATTGCACTAATTCCCAACAAATGTACTTTACTGAAAAATTATTTTAATGCAATCACACATACATTGCAATGTACGTTTGATCCTAGTCATCAAACGGTACAGTATGACCAATTAATTATTCAAAGTAGGCTGATTAATTAAAATTAAATAAAATTGAACATATGGTTTAGTTCTTTCCTGCATAAAGTTGTTCAATAACCAGCTTGGATGCAATACTTTGTACAGTATTACATATCCATAACTGATAATATTCGAGAAGTTCCAAGTTCTTTACAATTTAAAACTGACATTTTTTAAACTATCACTCAAACAAATAGAAGAAAAAGATCAGACAATAGGTTAATGGTAGGAATTAAAGATGAAATATCTTCATATCACTGAGACATAGCTAAACATTACCAAAGAATCGATATCTTATATTATCTCCCATCTTGCTTGCATGATATATTTATCCAAAGTAGCCTGAGAGCAGGACAATAGATGAAGTGCCTTCTGACATTTAAAGTCTTAAAGGTCCACTTTTATGCAAAATTCAGTTTTTGTATATTTCTATCCTTCCATATTGGTGTCTCCTGCTTCTAGAAATAGTCCAAGAGCAAAAAAAGAAAACCAGCAAAGATATGTTTTTTGGGAATAAGTAAATGCTCTGCTGGTGTCCGAGTTCTTGAATTACAATTTTTTTACCTGGCAAGCCCAAGCCAAGCCCAATCCCACACCTGGCACGCTTGTTCCAAGTTTGTTCTGCTGGTTTTACAATGTACAATGGCTGCTGGAAAATGAAAATATTTTGCTGTCGGCTGCCATGCATCCCATGTGACATTACATTTTCCTCTAGTCACATAGAACAGAGCTACACAGCTTCATCTCATTTTTGCAAGTCATCTCCCTGCAAAGTTGCCAAAGGAAGTTTAGGAATGTTTCACAACTATTCTATATTTTCCTAATCAATTTTCCTAATGCAGTCCTGATTCCAATAATAGATGTATTTTATTTTTCAAAATCAACTAAAAATGTTTACAGAAAAAATGTAGAGATGAACCAATAATTCGCCTTGACTTTTCCTTTGTTTTGGGAGATATTGAACATATGGTTTAGATATTGAACATATAATCAGCTGATGCATGAGAAATCAATCTTATCTCCTGATCTTCTCTACCGCTGATAAGATCTGAAAATCAGCCACTGTTCCCTTTTGTTCTGCAAAAGAGAAAGCAGACTGACCGACCCACCCTCCGAGTCATGTCTTCACATGGGAAGTTAACTATAGTCACCACACTGCTGCCGACCTAGCGGTTTTGTTGCTATGCTAAGCAACTTTTCAGACAGCAAAAACATAAACAAAGAAATAGTACTGACCAAAATCTGAAGGAGAGGGTCAGGGTATTTTTAATATCAGCGATCGGCCAGAAAACTGCAGTCGATGCACCACTAATAAGATGTACATTTCTTTGTAATTGAAAACCTCCAGTGAACCATAGAACTCTAACTGTTTTTACAACTGCATGGCTGCTTATGCGTACAGTGAAGGAGAGCAGAGAATCTCAAAGTACATGCGCTGCTTAAACTGATTATCTAACACTAAAATTGAAAAAGAAATTATATTAGAAATTTAATAGGATGCTGATTAAATGACTCCAGTTTGGTTTTGGGTTTCATAAAATGCAACTTAAGTCCAGCCAGTACATATTATTCACATCATTCTTAAATTCAACTCACCTGATACCAAGAAGAGCAGCAAAAGCCTCACTGCCAGCCAACACATAGCTAATTCCAATTGATACACTGTAAGTAAAAACAAAACAACAATCAAGACATATTGAAAGAAAATAGATAAATATATAGGAAAATGATCAGGTATCAAAGCTTTTAGAGAAGGACTCCTTCATTGAACAAAACAGATTTTGCATGATGAAAGTGCCTGAAAGATATGAAGCGATACAAGACTTAGTTTTAAAATCACGTCCTGTTTGTAAAGCAGTGCTTTTATACTACACAACTGTTCCAGTTTAGTTTTTCAAAACAAAGGATGCCTTTGGGATCAGTGTGGGGATCTTCTCTTCATGTGCTCCTCAAACATCACTCTGAGAAACAGCATTTCCAAAACAATGTGCAAGTCTTCATAAAGAGGATCGGCATGAGAAATATCAGTGGAATGCTTTTACAGTTGGTTTCAAGACAGGTTTCAACAATTGTTCCCTCCTTACACATTAAAGCTCCTGTAATCTCTTAACAGTTGGTCACTAAGACTGCAAATCTATTGCTGCTTTCTCCACACATTTAAGGGCTGAAGTACACCCAGGCTTTTGATTCTGCTCACTTTCAAACCGTTCAAAGGAAATACTAAACAGACGTAGGAAGAGTTGTTTTCAATCAAAGAAGAAGTTATTGCAAAAGTTTGAATTCATTACTAATTTGAACTAAGTTGTACTTTGTCAAAATAATTAATACAGGAAAAAGGAAAGAAAATGTGTATGCCTAATAATTTTTCATTGTAGCATTTCCTCATTAATAGGTGCCACAGTTATAAAGAAAATTCTTCTATGGGCTGAGCAGCAGAGTTGTGTGTGGGAGTTGTGCCCAGTAAAAACCTGCTAAATCGTCTCTGTCAATGCCAAACAGCTTAATCTGCTAAATACTCTTGTTTCGTATGATTTACTAAATTGGATTTAAGAAGTTTTATAAAACAAGACATACTGCCAATTTAATTATTTGTCTAATACAATAGTGTGTGTAAGAACTGTAGGGATTAGCACCGACATCCCAGATGACAGAGTTCTGTCCCAACAGTCTGCGATGTGGGACGATTGCTGGTCTCATCTTATTACTATCAACCTATCAGAGCACTCTGGAACATTAACACTCTAGTCTACTCTACTTTCCACTCTTCCAGAAAACTGCTTAATAGCTGAAACACTGAAATTCCTCAAATCAAGGTTAAAAACACACCTATGTTTCAGCTGTTTTGCAGTTTTCTGCAAGTTTGATACAAATTGGTGGTGCTTAGAAGCTGAATGCTGCCACATTTGGTTCTGGTCGTGTAAATAAAAAAGAATCAAAAAATATTCAGACAGTCTTGTATCAGAAACCTGTTGATGGATACACAAAACAATGTGCCTTCAAATTGTAATGCTTTATTGGAAGTTCAAACAAATATGAATGAAACTGTATGTTTTATTGGCCATGTGAGAATACCAATCCATATATATGTACTTTTATAGATGTAAATACAAATAATATTTTATGTAGGAAGATTTCACTTGAGAGGAACAGTTGAAGTCCCAAAAAAACAAGAATAACACTTGTCTGACATTTTTTCCGACACACATGGGCCTTAAAATGTCCTTCAGTGAGCCGTTCCAATTTGCAGCCTAATCGGATGTCACAGCTGGATCCGAGGGGAATTATCTGGCCTCCCAATCTTCATCTCCACCCACAGGTTGACATTGTGCCTTATTCACTGTGTCTCAGAGTAACTTCATGTTTGACCTCTACTTGTTCAGTCTACAAAATGGAGCGAAGTCCCTGCTTGGGCAGTAACTAGAGTACTGCACATTTAATCACATTTTTCAGTCAAGTAGAGATAAAGTATATGTTTACATTTTAATCAGTTGGCTTTACCACACAGCCTCAAGTTAATTATAACGACACCAGCCCTTGAATTTATAGACCCCCAGCATAAAATAAAATATGACATAGCCTTTTTGATAATGGGAAAGTTTTATATTTAACCTACTGTCACACTATTTATCTTGTCATGTATGCTGACGTAATAAAAAAAATAAATGTTAGGTGGTTTTAAAAATGAGGAAATGAAGGGGACTGTGGGAATGGACATGTGAATCATACCCATCAACGTACAGGACATTGGGACCAAGTGATTTTGTCTTTCCATGCAATATTCACAATCACCTCTGCGGGTTCTTTCATATTAGGTCATGTATATATATTAAATTAATCTAGTTTTGAGTTTTAATCTAGTTGCCTCTTGATACTGAAATTTTGTTTTCACAACTAAGAAATATTACAAATCGAGACACTAAAGTTTTAGGTACACATCTATCACTAATCCAAAGATATTACATGAAAACAGGCACTCGTTACTAATTATGTAAATTTTCATTCTTTGTTCAGAAACAAAATGCTATGGTATTATGAACACATGAAGCTTATGAGCCCCTGTCATTGTGTATAGCTGTGCCAACAGACCAAGGCACGGTAAGGGCAAAGGATGCAGGTCATGTTCTGGGTGGCGTTTGTGCATTACTGCGTTTGAGCCTCTGCATTGATCGACCACTAAGCCCCCTTGAAGGAAGTATTGATTAGCCAGGTGTTTCAAAGCCGCTCACACCCCGATAACAGAACTTTCCACCCGTGTTGTTAAAAGCCTTGCGCCCTTCCTCTACGGACTTACACTCTCCTGCAAACAAACAGGTCAATGCTGCAACCATTGACTTTGAATAATACAAGATGTACAGCTTTTTAAAAAAAAAAAAAAAAAAACAAAGTTACAATCTGGATTCAATAAGTAAATGGCTATAGCCTCATGCTAATTTAGTTTTTTAAAGTAAGGTTGTCTTTTCTGGATGTCACACTGAACTCAAGGTCAAACAGATCTGAAAACAGGGGGATCACTTTAAAAAATTACAGAGCCTCAGGAGTTGCTGTAATAAATCATATTTTATCAGTGTTTGGCTCAGTTTCGCTTGTAACTCACTATTTCAGCTCTGTGCAGTAGAAGGCCAGGCAGTAAAGCCCTAACCTCAAGGACGGTTTTTACACAAGTCCGTCCTAGCTCTGTTAACAATCTGCAACAGTGGAGATTAAATGACTTGGCAAGTTTCATTCCAACTGTAATGCAGTGAACATTTTAGTAGATCGCAAAGTATTCAAAAGCAAAAATAGCCTGTAGGAAATGCTTCTGTATGATAAGGTAATTTAATTTGCAGGGGAGACCAGGGTGTACAGATAAGCCTGTGATATTGTTCTTAGGTTAATGTTGACGAAAAGAGGTTGTGAAAAGTGATTTTCAGGGAACAAAAGAAAAAGTTTCAAATCATGAGGAAGCAAAGGAATACAGAAAAAAGAAGTTCAACGAGAAAGGAAAAGGCTGCAGTGTATGTATTAAAATAGCCTGGCAACGGAAAAAAGAAAGAAAACCACCTGGGACATTTGCTAAAGTAAAAAAGAAATACCTAACCTGTTGTCATTATGTCTTTATTTCAAGAGAATTTCTTTCACTTTTTACCAACCACCAGATCAGCAGAGCTGACGGGAGCCATTACTTGTCTAAAGATTTCTCCGGAATGTGTGCGTTTTCCCCCTCAGGTCACTATTTGTAAGAGTATGTTTTATATTTATATGTTTTAAGATCTTCAAGCTATTTTGTTTTTAATTGCTAAAGAGTTATAAAAATGGAAAATCTGTGAGAAAACACTGTTACAGTGCAAGAACTCACACACGTCCCATAACACAGTTTTCACAACCTCTTGTTAAAAATACATGTACATTTCATTATCTTAAATCCTTATATGTTTTTGGAATGTTCCATTTTATGTAAAAACAAAGCAAACAAAAAAAACATCAAAACATACATATGAAAGTCAACAATCTCTCCGTTCAGTTGTTAGTGGGAGCAGCTCTGGGAGCAATTAAAGCTTTTAGTCATCTTAGCTTTAACTCAAAGTTGTGCAGGTTAGATTCGGGTGGTTTATTCTGCATCTGTCATCAGTTACACCAGAAATACACATGTATATTCTCACCTCCTAAAAAGATTTGGATGCTTCCATTCAACTATCCACTGCTTTGTTGCCCTATTGCATGAATTAGAATAAAATGTGGAATGAGTCATTTCTAAGTGTCAAAATGTAAAACAGATTCAAAATTGTTGTAAAACACTTTGCATCCCAAAGAAAACAGAAAACAGATCAACAAACTCAACTACCTGCTTCTTTCCCATACACAGCGTTATTCCACTTTTATTATGGAAACAATTCAACTTCATGATATGGAAATATCATTGCCATGGTAACTTACAATTGGAAGAGGAGAATGCAGTTGAAAGCATGGCTCATGGGCCGGGAGAGGAAGAGGTAGCCAAGCAGATGAAGGTTGGGTTGCAGGTCCTCAGCTTGGTCACACAGAGCTGGCGAGATGGACTGTAGTAAACCAGTATCTGTAAGATACAATTGGCTCCATGAGGACAGAGACAAACTGTAACAATACATGTCAATGTGGTTCTGAATGTTATGCAGCTGAAAGTGTCACACATTCTTCTGATCAACATGTCAGTGACTTCTTTTGGTTTAAGTTCTTGTGGTCAGTTAAGGTCAGAGTTATTAGTCCCCTATTAAAATCACACAAAACTCAACATTTTCATGAAAATTACCATAATGAATACTGTTCAACAGCATACATACAAACATACATATTTCCAGTTTTTTTTATTTTTTTTATTTGTAGGTGTAATTTATATTTAAGTGCGGTTTGGAAAGTAGAGTACTCTTTTTGTTATTTGATAACTTTTCACTACAGAGCAAACATTCAGGTAATCCTTCCGCATTAGCAATGAATACAAATGATTTGGTCCAACTATTGTAGAATCTCTCTTCAGCTATTTTGCTCTTTTCAACTTTGTTATCCATGGCCCACTACAAACCCATTGGTTTGTTTACAACAGCCACCTTCTATGCACCCCGCAAGAAATGCGTCTGGCTATGATGCAAATCTTCGTTGACAGAAATGTTCAAATTTAATATTTATTCTACACATTTTTATAACATTGGAAAATGTTAAGAAAGATTGTCATGTTTGTCCCACTACAGAAACCGTATTAAAACAAAAAATATATATTTCCCACCTCCATCTTTTTCTAATTTCAAACACAGGTTGTTAAATTTAACATTTAAAATGTTCTTGCATTCTTAAAGGAAAAAAGTTCACATTTTGTGGCTCTCTACTTCACTTTAAACTTGACAGTTTTGGCCCCCCTGGCAAAAGTGCGGACACCACAGCTTCACATTGCCTATAGGGGTTTCTGTGCAGTTATGCAGTAATCTCTCCTTTGCCAGGTGATATGCAGGACAATATTACCTTAGCAACAAAGCAAGAATAAACAGAAAAGGCTTAAAATGATTCCAAAACACAAGTATGATAACCAACATTTCAAATTCAAACAAAAAGGGAAAATCAACACCTCGGAGAAATCACACCTTGTTCTTCCACATCAATCAACCTTGACTATTTTATTACAACCTACTAAATGAAGTAGGGAGCTCTGTCTAATCATCTTAGAGGTCTGTAGTCAGAAGACAAAAACTTAAAATGCTTTCTTTTCCCAAATTCTCTGTTAAAAATGTTAGTCTGATCCTCTGCAAACACCAAACTGTCTCACCAGCTTCTGCATTTTCAGCTTCTTCGTCCTCTTCTTCTTCTGGTGTGACTGGATTTTCTGGGCTCACTTGATCCATCACAATACACTCTGCAACACCTGTCTGAGTACAGCATAAAAACAGACATCAGAAAAATGATATAACCCTTTCCGATAGAGTCATAAACTGAAAACCAGTCACAGACAATAACAACACATACTTTTCTATTGACTCTAACTGGTCCAGGTGGGGACTGTGCTTAATTTTATTTTTGATTCAGACCATAAATTCTTTAAACTAAAGTCTTACTCTGACTGAAGGATTTCCTGCTTTTTTGTCACAAATATAAGCTCTACATTTAAGTCAACAGAAGAAAATCACTCTGGATTTAAACAAATGTTACTGAATGATAATCCACAACTTTAAATCAATTTAAAATGTTTAGCACTCTTCCACTACAAACCTCCATCCAAGAATTGTTGATGAAATGAAAAGAAAAAAAAAAGGTGACTAAAGGTGCGCTGGTAATCAGTTTTTACTCAGGTAAATGAAGTGCAGACAGTGTTTCTGCAGGTTTCAACAACCCAAATGTAAGACTTTAAGACCTTTTTAGGACCATTATGAATGTCATCTATAATACATGATGCAGCAACAGCAGCAGTTTTCTTGGGCGCTTTAGCCACACCAGCGGATCAAAACTGTCACAATTCTGTGGTCTGTGTGGCTCCAGGCAGCAGCTGTGTGTTTTTCACACTGCATATGGCTTTCTAGTCTTAAGCCCTGCAAAGTCAAGCTTTTGTTGCACAGAAAGCATCATATAGGTTGGCATAAGAAGTGAAGCAATGGTGAAAATAAACGTCGTACAACCAACTGGCAATACATTTGCACTTACGCATGGTAGACTCAAAAAGACAGTTAGCAATAGCAATGGCATATTAGGAGCTTGCTAAGCTCGAAGGTGTCTGTGCATGGCTAATGCTTTTGCCAGACAACTAAAAAGACAAAAACTAAATGATTAAATAGTCCTATTTATTTATTAAATAGAACTGTTTAATGATTAAACATTCCTGCCACAAAAATTATTTAAGATCTGCGAATAACATATTTAAGGCCTAATTATATTTTTTTAAAATTTAATTTAAGACAAGTTGTGACTTTAAGTTTAGCTACATGAACTTAAGACTTTTTTAAGGATGTGTGGGTACCACGGGAAACACGGAGTAGTAAAATTGGCTCCTGAAAACCACCTTGGTTCCTGGAAAAGGTTCCTGCAGTCAACATGCATCACTAAGAAGGTCACACACAAACTGTAAGCAAAAGAAGGAACAGAGCCTGGTTTGTTCTCCTGACCTTTAGAGAGTCCAGCTGAACCACTTGACATTTTTGGAGAAGTTCCACAAACAGATAAATGAGCAAGGCCTACAAAGCAAAAGATACGTCAATTCATAATGCATCAATAACACATAATAGATAAACAGACAGAAAGATGTTTGCATTAACATTTAAATACCCCTTGCTTACCTGAACAAAGAAGCCAACCAGAAAGGAGACCAGGAAGGGCACCAGGCCAGCATGTGCTATAGTGACTGGAAGACCTGAAAATGAAAATAATGTTGAACTGCCACTGAATTTGATTCCCACCCAGGTAAAAGTGAAAACGTGCTAGACGGTGTCTGTCGCGCGTTTTGTCAGTGTGTCTCAGAAACGTCTCTCTGCGCTGGCTCCAGATTTCTAGAAAATAGAATTGACAATGCTAATTTCCATATGAGATTTAAGTGGCTGAGCAATCATTAACTAGGAAGGGTCAGACCTCTGTGCAACTACACAAAAACTCTGCTCAAAACAAAGCAGTTAAATGTAATGTCCCATGTAATTTTCACCTCTACAAAAATCTCTCTGGGGTTGGCCACACTTCATAAAACACATTTAAATGTTCCTCTGCCTGAAAATGGAAAGAGTTTTAATTATATTCCAAGTGAAGTTATATTTCGGAAAAGACATGTAGGAGAAAGAGCAAACAGTCGCCACTGAACCTTTATCTTCAAACTGTCGTCTTTTCCAAAGCTACTACAAAATTAGGACATTAAGATTTTTAAACCTAAGATACCAGGTTTGAAGTTTCGGGTTGTCTACATTGTTTTACTAATGGTTTAAGGTGTGTCTGATTTTTGTGACTTAAAATTAGTTAAAAGTTACAAAAGCTACCAGAAAAAAATAAAATAAAATCATGGCTGACTTTAAAATTTGTTTCTTTTTAAATATTTGCTAATTAGAAAAACTATTTTAGTGAGTGTCATTTGTAAGAATGGCATCACATTCCTGCCAAAAACCCTGATGCAGAAATTACAGCAGCATATTTATTAACTAAGTCAGTGCAGAGCTCGAATAGTACGAATTTCCACTTATTCATGGGCCCATGAACGCAGCATGGGCTATTTCTAAAGTACTTTAGATTGCAAAAATCTAAAAACACAAAAACAAAAAGCAACTAAGATCATTTTAAATAATTCAGAGACAAATAAAACAATGTATAGAAAAATTTACCTGACTTATAAAAACCTGACTTATAAAAACTGATGGTGTCTCTCACAGACATGAAAAGTTCCTGACAGACATGGGATGATACTATTTTTTATGGTTTTTGCATCCAAAGTATATTATTGCATTGATTGAAGGCTACCTAGTTTTTACTTAGGGAGTTCTTTCTCTGTGACTATTTCGTAAAAGCATAACTAGGCATGTTTTTATTTCTGTTTTTCTTTATCTAAAGCTTTGAGTGCTCATAATAAAATAAAACTCCTTGGAATGCTAGCCTGAATATTAAATAATATTTCAGTTTAACCGTTGAGGAACGCTATCAGCAAGGGCTTATGTGATGAGAGTCAATGTGATGAGGGGAAGATCAGAATGTTTATAAATTCATAAAATAGTTTCAAAACGTACCCAAGATTCCAGTTCCTAATATTGTTGCAATGGTCAGGAAGTCTGGAAAGACAAGTGTTGAAAAATATTAACATTAAGGCAATGACAGTTTTACCCTTTCTCTCTTTATGCAGCTTAGTTATATTTGGATTTTTCTAAAGACAAAAGAAAGAAGCTACATAAAAAACAAATAAAAAATCCATCTGACCGTTCAAAGAAAAAAAAATCTAAAGAGATACAAGTTCATTTATACATGCATACATACGCGCACACACGCCTGCACACACATACACACACACATTTACTACATAACAGACCCCGCCCTGTTCATGTTCAGCATATTTTTCTGTGGAACATAATTCCAAATTATTCACAGAAAATCTGCATGTCCAAGGGTATTTTGTGCATAGCTAAAATACTCTAAACTAAAGAAAACACAACTTGGGAAGCTAAACTACTTTGTTGCAAGGACACTTGCACCAAATTTACTGGCTCCTGCAATGCAGCTAATTTCCTTTATTTTCCTTGCCACTCATTGACTGTATCTTCAAGAGTAGAAATAACAAATATTGTAGATATTAGCTTCTGTGGTACACCTTGGACAATTTCCACTGTGTACATCAATACATTTTAAAGTATATTTGGTGTGTGACCCATAAAAATGAGCATTCAATCATTTTTCCAGGAGGTCTCAAGTACTTGTTCACATTTTTAACATGTTGAGTCAAATCAAAATCTACAGAGCACACCAGGGACTATGAAATAAATCTAACATTAAAAACATGGTTTAGTTATGGTAGAGAATACCAAAGAATAACTAGACACAAGAAATAAACATAATAAACTAGAATCATAAAGAAAATACTTAGTCTTTTCTTTCATTAGCTCAGTCTTGTGTCTGTTTTTCTTTAGCTAAGGAACACAGAATATTGAAACTAGAATAAGGAACACAGAATATTGAAACTAGAATCAAATCCCAAAACAACCCAGAGCAGGTTAGGACCTGACAATATTCACAAAAACAGTGTAAAAACTCTTCAAATAAAAGAATTTACATTATTTTCTACATGTCAATTTATTTATAAAGTACTTTAAAAAAAGCTATTATCTGCACTATTTGCCAACTTTTAGTGGACAATCTGAAGTGCTAATAGCTTAACTTTGTTTTGGATTTCCAGTTTACTCCACACCTCTCCAGTTCCTGATAAAAATCACAAAAGTATTGGCAAATATACTATAAGCAACTTCAATGCTGAACCAAAAGTGAATTACACAAAATTTATAATCTGCTATATTTGCAAAATGGAAATTGAGCATCTGAATACAGAGTTCTGTGGTGTGTCGTGTGATTGGTCAGATATTTGTGAGCGTGTTTTATGCAGCAATGTTGATATTTTTGCTTCAACTAGCCAGCTTCAACTGTCAGGTTTTTGTATCTGCAGGCGACTTGAATACTTGAATAACTGCCACAGTAAAAAATGATGCCTGTTAACTTCAAAAACTCCTGCTAAAAATTCCTGAATGGAAATTGCAAAGCTGTTGTCCATGGAAAAAAAAGTGTGGCGCTTTCTCTGTGACTGTTTGGTAAAAACATAAGAATGGAGGGAGTAATTCTATACTTGAAATTTAATAAATGTGAAAAATACACCTTAATGTCACCATTTGAAATGCTGCTTTGCCTGGACTTGGTTATCAAATGTGAAGACACTGTTCCAATAATCAATGTGACTAAAGATAAACGCATGAATGAGTTTCTCCAGATCTGGCTGAGACATTTGTTCTGTAATCCTGGAGATGTTCTTCAGGTGATAGAAGGCCGACTTTGTAACTAAAGGTTCAGGTCAGAGTCCATCACTACTCCCAGGTTTCAGTCTTGATCACTAGTTATTAGTTGTAATAACTGAAGCTGTGCATTGACTCTCGATCGTTCCTCTCTAGATCCAAAAATAATAACTTCAGTTTTGTTTCTGTTCAGCTGAAGAATAGAACTCATTGTGTATGAGATAAAAAAATGTATGCATGTCGGACATTTTAATAGGATATATGTACAATATTAATGTGTGTGAGTCTTTAGCAGTGTGTGAGACGAAACAATTTTTTTCTCCTAAATGGTCCCTTAGAACCAGGTAGTTATTCGGATTGCCACCTTGATAAATTGCACAGGAAAGTCACAAGTTCTATGTTATTACAGTGATCCTTTTTTTGGGATACCAAAAGTTTAAACTTGTTGTGCAGCCTTCAAAGTGAACAGAAGGAAGACACACACACTTTACATCAGGGGTCTCAAACACCAGTCCTCGAGGACCGATGCCCTGCAGCTTTTAGATGTGTCTCTGCTGCACCACCTGAATAGAATAATTAGGTCATTAAGGCTCTGGAGAACTGATCTACACAAGGAGGAGGTAACTAAGACATTTCATTCCAGTGTTTTGTACCTGTGGCACATCTAAAAACTGCAGGACAGCAGCCCTGGAGAACTGGAGTTTGACACGTGTGCTTTACATGTTTCTATCTTCACAAGGAATTTGCATTGATGTCCATTCATTTCTACAACCTAACTCTGATCCTACTCCAAACCACTATCAGTACCTGACTAGTTCAATTCACACCCTATAGCAGAATAAATGTCTTCTTTTAAATCAGCTAGATTTTTTTAAATATTAAAATAAGTCAGTAAAATTAAACAGATGTGGAAAACTATTTTAAATACAATATAATAAAAACAATGAATAAAAAATAAATCAATAAAAAAAACCACAAATAAGTAAAAGCACTTTTTAAAAAGTAAATACAAAAATTAAAATGACAAAATAACTAAAAATAAACAAGTAAAAGTGGAAAAGCACAAGCATGATTAAAGGAGGTAAATACATTTGGCAGCCTCAACCAAAATAACATCCTGGTTATTCTGGTTGGATATTTGTTTCTCAGGTATCCAGCTGAGAAACAGAGTTTGTATGTTTATGACGAGATGGTGGTCACCCACAAAATCTGAGCATTTTTAGTTCCAGTTTATAAACTGCTAAAATCAGATCCAATGGGACAGGGGTTCCTCTGGCTGGGTCTTAGGCTTTCTTCACTTTCCTATAAACTCCCCTGTTATGTCTTGTGTTGTCTGTCTACTATGGGAAATTCCACAAAGCCTCACTTAAAAAAATCCTAAATATCCGTTTATGAGAATTAAACATAAATAAAAGAGAATGTTTAGCAGAAAACACAGAGGTTGAAATCTTGCGCGGAAAAAATATTCCCTGTGTCCTTCATTCCGCCCTGACACTGTGTGAAGACCAACAATTTTTGATCAGTCTTAAAAGAAGAAGAAATCGAGTCCATATCACTTGTTTTGGTTGACATCTTTTTAAGGCAGGTATAGCGATGTAACTGATTACCAACTTAAGCAAACGTTAGAGCTAAATGTGCCGCACATAAATGATTAAAGTCATTTGTAGCAGACATGCTAGCATGTTTGCACGTCAGTAGCATGTTTGTTGAATTATGGTTCAATAAATATGTTGAAATAATTGACCTAAATGGGATTTTCTTGAGGAAACTGCGGTGTTTCCATCCAACACCGCAAACAGCTCACTGCAGTCTCCCTGCTAACTCTCCTCCCCTCGCCCTGGCTCCCCTTTTCTCCACTCTTAGCGCCACTATTTATTGGAGGGTTTGCTTTTGCTAAACTGGGATATGACTTGTGTCAGTCATGATAATGTGACAAAGCAAACGGTGGACATTAATGACAGGCAGCGCGTTTGTCATTTATTTTTCAGACATTCAGAGACTGCTCGCTGTCTCCCATAATGTGTGTCGGTACTCACAGCACTGCAGATAAATGCACCGCAACCTCCAGCGTCTGTCCTGGTTTTTCCGCGTTATTTTGATGGACAGAGGGCTGAGGCTGTAGTCGGGGTTGGGACAGGGGTTTGTGTGAGCTCTTATCTCTCCCGCTTCGGTCGCCATCATTTTCACTTCTCCTGCTTCCTCTCTCCTCTTCCCTCCCCGCCCCTCCCCTCCCCGCCACCCTCACTCAAGAGAGTGAGCGCGAGCGACCTCCCGGCTGCGCGTGCCTAGCAGGATTCGTTTCAAAGCAAAAATGTAAACTGACTGTGTCGACTGTGTGACTCAGTTGAAATGTTATGTTTTGTTTGTTTGTTTCATGTAAAATGCCTCGAGGCTGCATTTGTTATCAATTGGCGGTATAAAAATTTAATTGAAATATAACTAACATTAAACGTAGTGCAGTAAAATACTCATCTGTACTTTGGAGACGTTGGTTTGATAGCCTCCTGAATGGTTAGGAGCCTTTTTTATTGTACTTTTTTATTATTTTATCATATTTGTTTTCTTTTTTATGTGATGTGGTCTTTGAGTCTGTAATAAAATCTATCTCTACAGACTAGTGCAGATTAGAATAGAGCGAAACTCAGTTTATTCTAGCAATGACATGAAAGATATTCTGACAGGAAGCAAAAAGACTTGTTCATACCTTGCCGTAGCTCAGCAGGTGAAAACATGTGTATGAAAATGTTTTGAACCAAAAGCTGATTTTCAGCCAACATACAAAAATACTACATCATTCTGAATCCATCATTGCTAATGTAAACGCTGGCGTTTCTTCTGCAGGAACAATGAAGGTCATGGAAGGATAGATGAAGTTAACTGCATGACCAGTCCTTTGAAAATGAATGTTCAAATTACCTGAGACCGGAGGTTCACTTTTAGAACTGTCTCTGATCATTTTAAAGGCTCAATCAAACGTCCAAATGACAGTGACAAGACTTGAAGATTGACTCCCATATCCAATTTAACGAGGCTTGAGTTATTTTACAAAGGAAAAAAAGGCAACAATACCCAGACAAAATGTTTTTTACAAACTAGAAGCATTTTGTTATGTTTTCTCACACAGTAAAGTAGATGGTGGTGAAGTGACAAAATGTGAGAAAATTCAGCTGCCCTGAAGTTTTTCATTTTAGTTTTTGACACTGGAGATTCTCATGTAAGGAAAATATCCAGAACATAATTGACTTACAGTAGGGTCAGGCAAGTTTCAGCAACAGGACAAGTAAAAAATAAATAAATAAAACTCTTTTCACATGCCAGTAAGGACTAAGCAAGTTCAATGAACAGCTAAACTCTCATGGATTATGAGGTCAGGCTTGTCCCTGTGACGAAATGAGACAATCTCAAACTGAGCAGGTGTCTAAATGGGGAGCAACGCAGGACAATGAGTCTTCAGCAGGAGAGAGGCAGAGTCAGCAGCATGAATCAACTGAAATCAGGGGTGCTGTCATGATTTCCAAACAATTATGCTTTTTCATTGCAGGTTTTTTTGTATTTTTCTTCAATTAAAGGTGATTATGAAATAAATTACTTTTTTGTGGTTAATTTGTGTTTTAATGACTTGTCTTAAAACACAAATTAACACACAGTCTTGAACAGTATATTATTCTTTGAATATATTCTTTATTACCTCACCAGGCATAAAGTTGTTTATCACATAAAACTTCAATTGAGTCAAACACACAAAATGCTACACACACTCCACCAAACCAGAGAATGCTAGTGTTGTCTTCTCATGCATTAAAACCAGTCAATCACAAATTTTCAGATAAATACCAACTTCTACCTCCAGTGGGAACTATTTGACTTAATTCTAATTTCGCACAGATTCAGACTTCTGGCGGCATGTCCTTAATGGGCACCTGTATATAAAAGAGGTGACACCGAAGTGGAGTTGAAATGTACAGGTGGAGTTGAAATGAGAATCCGACAGTTTGGCATTACAGAGAGAGAAGGGGAGCACAATTCAATTCAATTTATTCTGTTTGTTTATAAAGCACCAATTCACATTTGTCACCTTAAAGCACTTTACTAAAAATAAATAAATTCAGTCTAATCCTACAGACAGAATCCAACTCAAGAATTTTTATTCAGTCACTCTCCTCCTTCTGCCCTCCCTCATGATGCTCAATGCAGACACATCTTGGACGTACACCCACAAAGCAAGCACTGGCCTTAGTAGAGCTGCTAAAATTCAACCAATTCGGTTAACAAGGAAAACAAACATTTTGTGATTCTTTTAGTCTCCAACTTCTTAACAATTTAGATTTTGACTTTTTTCTTTTCCTTAAAGAGTACAATGCAGATTAATTAACTTGAGTCCAACAGATTTAGCCAGACAGGCTAGCCAGACAGGTTTAGATTTAGCCAGAGAGGCTAATATTCATCTGTAGTCCCCTGGAAGGTTGATGGAAAAGATTTAAAATAGCATGCATCACAACACAGAGGACCTGATTTATTGAAGATTTTAAAGTATAATAGTACAATTTAAAGTAAACATTTATAATAAAAATATGAAAAAAAAGTTTAAAAAGCAAAGAAATTTTAAAAAGGTGTAAACCTTTTTAAAAACAGTGTTACAATTTAGATTATCCAGTAACCATTGCTTAAGTGAATTCCTAAAACAGGGAACAGTGAATGCCTGGTTGAGGCAGTTTTCCACACAGTCCTCACAACACCATAAGGATGCCTTGGCATTTTAAACTGCAACCTGGACACACTGTTGAACACCAAGATCAGTGCACAAAAAAAGATGTTTTGTATTTTGCGTGGACCAAAAATAATTCTTTGAAGGGACTTACATGAATCTTTAGGACAGGGGTGTGAAACTCCAGTCCTCGAACGCCACTGTCCTGCAGTTTTTAGATGTGCCACAGGTACAAAACGCTGCAATGAAATGGCTTAATTTCCTTCTTGTGTAGGTCAGAGCTCCAGAGTTATTGACCTGATTTTAGTATTATGGGTGTTATTGCTGCGTGTGTGCATTGCTGGGGGTCCAGCAGTTCTCCTTGATGTCTCAGCTTCCAACCCAACCCCTTCACCATGATGCTCTATGGTACAAAGCCTGGTAGAAGGATGCACATCCATATTTCTTACCCAGATTGGTTGGATTTAGAAGACGTCCTGGCATTAGCTACTTTTACCATCATCACAAAAATGTTTGGGTTTTTATGTACGGCTGCATTTTGCTGTTCTGTTTGACAGCAACATAATGTCTCCTTGGTCTGTTAGGATGAGATAAATATGAAATAATTTTTCTGTGGCTGATGCTTAACTTGTCTCTATCCACTTCACAGAAATAAGCTCTTTCCAGAACTGAATCTTGTGATGCACTGAAACTATACAGCATATTGTAAAATAATGGGACCATAAGTCCGTCATTCCAGGGGATGAAATGTGAGCAATTATCCAAGTCGAGTTGTCCAGAAGGCTGAATCAAGGTGTTTCCCTGAGGAGTTAGCCGTGTTCTGCAGTAAACATCATTGTTTAAGTCTGGAGTGAGCAGTTTGTGTTGAACTGGTCTGATTCTCTGCTGTGGAGTTTTCTCAGGGTTACCTCTGGCCTTTTTGTCCCTGCTCTACAGCCACTGTACTTATAGTGGTGTCACAATGGGTTTTTATCTTTACTGGTGCTACATGTATATTAAAAATTATTTATTTTCCATACACTGCTGCCAGCCAAGACTCATCTTCAGTTTGTCTCCACTCCATGTAAAAATCTTTTCTGTTTCTCACACCAAGCAGACTGAGATCCTTTCACAGTCCACTCAGCTGCACTTCCATGAAACAACTGAGAAAATCATACAAGTTTATTGCAGGCGCACAAGATATTTAATCACAACAAATATATATTTTTTTATTTTATCAGAAGAGAATGCTTTGATACAATATTTGGTAGGATGCCATGTTTCATGTGCAATGCTAGCAAATTCTTCATGACAGAATACCTAGTTTGTTGGTTCCTAATAAAAATAGTGTGCACGTTTCAACGTGCAGGAAAAATGTGGTTTAGTAGTAAACCATATTTACTATTCACTATTGGTGTGTGTGTATGTCATTTCTGTAGCCTGCATAAGACCTTTTCTATTCACTAACATTCTGAAATCCAATGAACTTTAGGGGGGCTCATGTGTTGGATCCATTTTTTTTACACCATAAGAGGTTAAATTTAAAGTTAAGTTGTGAATTACGTTTGGTTAAAGTTAGGTTTAGGAATATACTAGTAATGTGTAGGACCAGGGCTAGATATAAAAGCAGTCATTAAAATTAATGGAAGTAAAAACAAACTCTTAATATGGTTGGACATAAAGATTTTTGTGTTTGTGCATGTCTGTGTGTAGTGTGGCATATATGATACCAACAGTAAAACAGACTTGGGATTAAACATACGTTTATTGTAAAACATTGTTAAATTACTTCAAGGGTGAAAATATATATAAAAAAACCTAAACATGCCAACAACACTGATGTCATACATTAAAACCCAGAAAAAAACAAAGTTAAACATCTGGAAGTAACGCTCTGATTTGGATGAATTTTGAGCACATGCAGTCCAATAATGATTGGATTTCCGAAGATCTGGCATGTTTTGAAGGGCAACACAAACGTGACATCGTCAAAAAGTGACATCTCAAGGGGAAATTACAGTGATGGTATCAGGTATTAGCCAAAGTGTCCATAAGTCAGTGGTAAGAGTGAGTCATTGTCACTTCCAACCCTTAATTCACTGCTTTGACTGACTGTCAGAAGCTCTGGCCACTGCCTGTAAAACTGAAGGTTCCATATACTCAGGTGTTCTTCACGCCATTGAGGTCCACACATACTTTTGAGGTGGACTCACTGCTGGACTCTGCTGCATAGAGGTCGATTGCTTGGCCATAAACATTGTTCACATCGAACTGTTTTGTATGCGACAACAAGGTTGTGAGTTGCTGCAACCAGTCGTAAAGACACCGCTGTCTGTGCCGCACTGACAGTCGTGTGTGGTGACGACCCCGGTGCAGAAGAAATGGGGCTAAGCGTCAACTTGTAATACTTGCTACTATCCATTCAGATTGTGGGAAATGAAGGAATTCATCATGTTTGGCAATGAAATCTAAACTCTCTGGAGAAAGTGCACAGTGTGCACAAATATGCACAGTACACTGGAGTATTTGAGAGCCTTCACTCCTCATCTTATGCCCTTTGGTACTGTTCTTAATGTGCAGCTCCTTGCAAATTCTATTATTTCAACATAGCATTTGTTTTCAAAGTTACAGTTGGTTTGTCAAATGGTACATTTTAAAAATGCTGAGACAAATTTGTACATATAGAAACAAGAACTATTTCCCCTTTACAATTTTTAATGTAAATATTTTACATCATCAGACACATTTGAATAATGTCCTAAAATATCCTGAGCAAATATAACATGCAGTTTTAAAAAAATGCTTTACAAAACAGCCTATAGAGAAAAGTGACCCCTGACCCCAACCATCTACAGTGAAGAACCATATTTTTCAGTTTCATAGCAATGACCACACCTGAACCTGATTTCTGTCAGACCTGCAGACTTATGAAATAGTTTTCCTTTAAAAAAAGCAACACATCATACTCTGGTATAAATAAATTCAAAACACTTACACCTTTATTTTTTTTTTACCTTTGCATATTTTAAGCTGCTTCTGGAGTGTTGGATTACATTAAATGCAATCAAATCTTACTGGGCTTCCTAAGGTCACTCATTTTCTCACCTTTACAGTGGCTGTACACTCTCTCCTGTACTATTTGTAACTTTCATGCTTGCCCTTTCTACTCTGTGCAGACTAATATTGTTCAACAACAGCTTCAAAAGAAAAAGAATACAGTGATCCAGGAGATCACAAAACTATCTTGAGTTCTGCAGGCCTCACTTGCCACAGGTAAGGTCAGTGTCCATGATTCAAGAAAGACTGGATCAAAGCTACATCCATTCAAGGCTAAAACCACTACAAATATTATATACCAAAACAAATATTTACCAAAAAACGTTTTGACTTTTGCTATTACATTTTTGTAAACTTAAGAGACAAAAAAGGAAGGTGTGTGACCTCTGACAAGTTGAGTAAATTTACCACAGCATTTTAGAAAACAACATCATACCAGGCATGGAGATGCAGTGATGGTCTGGGGTTGCTTTCTGCTTCGTGAACTGGACAACTTGGAGTTGATAGAACCAAGAACTTTACTTTCAGTCAGAAAATCCTGACAGAGTACATCCATTAGATCATTATTAGTAGTTGCATTTTCATTACCAATGTCTGCAAAACTGTCAATACTCCACAAATTTTATTTTACAATTATGGTATTTCCATTAAATAAGAAACAAGATTAAAATCACACATGAATAAGTTTGTTAATGCAATAAGTCATTAAAAAACATAAAGATGACCACTTTCTGTTGTCGTCTTTGAAGTTTACAGCATCCGGTTGTTCATCTGTGACTCATACAAAAATTGCTTCCATTGCAGTTTTGTAAATTAACCAGTTTCAATATCGCCAAAGAAAAACCCACCTCACTCTAGCAGCAAAACTGTTTTTTCCAAACAACCATTTTTCTATTTAACAAATTTGTCTTCAAAATATGAAATTGTGCAATTATATGGTCAATGAAAATGCAGCTACTGTTTGCTGAAGAGAATTTGGACAATGATCTGAAACACAGCAGTAAGTATACGTTGGTTTTAAGAAAACAAAATAAGTCAGTCTGCTCTTAAATCCAACTGAGACATTGTGGCATGACCTTTGACCTCCTGGTAATGCTTATTAGAAACCCTCCATTATGGCTCAATTTAAACAAAATTTTGTGAAATACAATTCTGCCACAGAGGTGTGAAAGTTGTCTAACCCAGTAACTGTGGCAGTTGTTACTATCACTGGCTCAAGCTGTTCAGGGTAATTTGTTTTCACATGAAATCTGCAAAATCCTGTTTGCAGATTTCTTCCCTGAATAAAAAACAATTTAAAAAAAATTAAATTTTAAATGTGCATTTTGTTTTCACTGACATTGTAGTTGTCTGATAAACTTGATTGAGAATCTGAAATGTTTCTAAAAGCAAAACCAAATTAAATCAAGAAGAGAGCTTTTTAGTTTTCTAAAAGCAATACCTTTTGTTGCTTTAAAAACCCAGACACGAAACATTAATGAATCTGGCACTAACTCTTCTACATCATTCAAATTCTAAACATTGTACAAAATACAGCAGTTTTCATAACTGCCTGCAATGAGGCATATTTAATATTGCTTACATATAGTTTACACAGACAGCAGGTCAAGTCAAGTATTTTTCAAGCGGCTTCACAAAGGTAGCATGTCTCTGTGGTTGTGCAATGATGCATTGAGTACTGCATGTAACCACATTTACATCAGTTGATTAGGATCATTCTTAATTTGCATTCAACTTTTTTACATTGATAAGTTTAACATAAACTGTTAAAGAACAGTGATCTGTGTTCTGATCATACGATTACAAAGCATACAAATGAACCTGATTAAACAAACTGAAACAAACAAAACATCCTGCAGCACAGAAAGCCTGTCAGTCAGCTTTCTAGATTTCATCCAAGATTGTTACAGTGTAGAGATTATGAACCAGATTATGAATTGAATATGTTCACATTTTTACCAAGTCAAATAGGAGTACAGTCACAGCAAAAAGGCAGAGTCAAAAGCCAACTGTTGAAAGTACTGTTTTTATATCTTTAATATTTATAACCCAAATTCACCATGGTCATGTGTCATGTGTGATTCACCATTAATCACACATTCTTAAATATTAACAATTAAGAATTCTTGATTTCAAATTTTCATAATTTAAATTAAGAAGATGATCTTAATCCCCAATCTTGTTGTTTTGTGACCTTAAGTCATGTCCCAAACCCTACTTTGGGTTTCTGCATTTATTAGTTAAATATAAATTTACACAACGTTTGATGCCAAATTAGTGTTTGGATGAAACTCTGCTTAAGTCTCTGAAATTATCCCATTATGATTTACTTTGTATAATTTCAAGGCTAGTGTTCAGGATCCAACTACAGCATGAACATAATCAGATTTAATGTCCTGTTTGTATTTGTGCTGCCCGAGGCTGGACTTCCAAAGCATTGTCACTCAGAATAAATCCAACCTGTGTCACAGAGTCACCTAGAAAAAAATAAAGTCATAGCAAAACAGTAAATATCAGATTTTACAAATGATTTTCCACCATGTAGAAAGAACAATAAATTTGTGCTATTATTCTAAAAAGAGAGAGAGAAAAAAATATACATTACCAAGTATCATAGCCTGATAATACACTCATGACTTTTTTTTGTCCTAATATAAATTAAAGCATGCATACCATTATGTAAAGTGATTTTGCCAACAAAGAGACATATAGACACAGTATTTTTCCTGTGTAATGATTTTCAGACTACTGACAATTCCACTCAACACAACATTTAGGACTGGCTGGTCAGATGACCAACACTTCAAAATCGTAAACACTCACTGGAACACAGCAAGAGAAACATGAGACAGACAAAATCCAGTTCACAAAGCTGCAATAGACATAAAATGCTGCCATCAAAAACAAATGGCACTCAAGCAAACAAAAACTATAACTCCAACAACCAGAAGAGTAAAAAGGTGATGCCTGGGTTTTCAGACCAACAAACCAACTAAAGACAAGTCCTTCTTCTTATAACAACAATAATTTATGTTTGTACAAAAAAGAAAAAAAAAATTCCAGTAAAGAAAACGTGTATAAGAAATTATTTGATTCAGTTACAGCAAACCAGTTTTCACTCACCTTGTTAAAGGTGGAGTTTATAGAGTATGGCAACATCTGTTGGTGAGGCTGGAATTTGCAGCTCCTGCTCTCACCACTCCAGTGCTTATTTGTCTCTCTTGCGAGAATAACGGAACAAGACAAATCAGAATTAAAAGTTGCACTTTCTTGGTACTAAAAAAAAAACACATGAATTTGTATTTCCATGCAATTTTACAAGCAAGAAGAAAAACCAGGGTTGAGAGCAAACTAAATGCAAATCACAGGTCAATGTGAAAACCTCAGACTGCCAAAGATTACAGGAATTTTTTGGGGTAAAATATTTAACAAACTCAAGAAAGCTCCTTGTTAAAGGCACAAAAGCTTTTTTTAAAATATCCCTGATAAGATTTTTTTTGTTTCATTACTGTAAATTTCTGCATTTAAAAGTTTGGTCATTACATACCAATAATCGGTCCAACTTACAAAATGTTCTTTATCAAACTTTCTTAAAAATGTATGCACATTTATTAAAAAAAGGCAATATATGCAAAGACTCATAAACCAAAATGTTTTAACACATCATAATGGCTACTGAAACACAAACAACCAGGAAATAAATCAATCAAAGAAATTCTTCCTAGAAAACCTAGAAAGCGTTTTTGTGTATTTTCCAGTTGGCTTGCTGAAACACATTCACATGAACACAATGGATTAGTGCTACAAAAACCATCATAAAATATAAGAGACTAGAACAATCATCATGCCTTGAAATTGTACTTCAAACATGTTAAAATATATATTATTCTTTTCATAGCATTAAGTTATTTTACTAAATGTTTTGCACAAAAACTAGCAAAAAGCATGCCTAACTACAACAAAACTTAAAGCCCTGTTAATTTTTTAAAAAATAAAATCTGGAAAATCCTGTTTGCAGATTTTCTCATGATCAATTAACACAAAAAAGTCACACACTGCAGTTGAGGTTAAAATAACTATACTGACAATAAATATGGATTAGCTCACAGTGATCTATGCTGAAACTAGGATGGCTTTTGTTCTTTGCATCAACAGATTGATAGATTTTTACAAAAAAAAGATTTATTTCCAACCTGAATTGTATTTTACTTCAAATGCAGAGCATCATCTATTTGGAGAGAGTCGGGATTTCCTAAAACAACTTCAGAAACAAAGTGACTTCCTGGTGTTTTATTGGTGAACAGTCTAACACACTTTAAGTGCTTGAAGGGATTTAAGTGTTAAATATATTCTGTTCATTCATCAAGGCTAAACTTTAAAGATAAATTCAAATACTCTTCCAGTTCCTTTGCTTTTAAACACTGAAATCTGGTTTTCTTTTCAACCTCACATTGATTCTGAAGTGCTACTTTCATTTTCTTTTTAAATTTAGTGCTGACATTTGTTTTGTGAAAAGAAAAGAAACTGCCACATCAAGTGGAGCAAGTGTTAAGAGGAAAATCAGGTACAGTAACATAATATTTAGAAAATAGCCATTCGCCTTTTGGTTCAAACTCATTGGAAGACAGATTAGTGCAATTTAAGCAGACCCACTTTTCCATATAATTTGCATATCAAATAGCAGGCGTGCAACAAGTCAGATTTGATACATTCATACATTTTTAAAAATCTGTTTTTGCACAATTTGGATTAAAAAAAAGTTGCTGAAACTGCAAATTTTATTCCTTCTGAACCACAAAGTGATTTTTGAGATTGGCAGAGGAGGCGCTCTTTATATCTGCATCAGAATCATTTGCTGACGCCTGGGTAATTCTGGAACAGGTCCAACCCAAAGCCCACCAGCCTCTCGGCCGAGCGCAGCGCCCTGAGGATCAGAGACAGGGACTGGTTCTTAGCGCTGTGGCAGAAGGCGTCCTTGTTTGGAGCGTAGTGCTTGGCCACCTTGCTCGTCACGCTGCAGTGCAGAACCACATCCGGGGAGAACTTGAGGATGGAGAACTGGGGAGATTTTCCTGGAAGACTGTAAAGTAAATTTCTGTAGAGACCAAGAAAAAACAAAACAAAACAAAAACAATTGATCAGATTACAAAAGAAAAACCAAAACAAAGCTTTGGATACTGCGATGAGGAGATTCTTTTGTGGTTACATTCAAACAAAGGAGTTAGAGAAGAGATTTTGTCATTTCCTTGTTTTTATTGGTGATGTTTTTTATTGATTCTACATTGTTATGAAGAATAATAAGATTAAACGAAACCAAGTGCAAAGTTATTAAAAATGAACTCAATGATAAAACTCACTGTTTTTGTCAGTTCTCTATTCTGAATTTCCAGTTGGAAAAACAACAAAAACATCCCACAGACGTTGGAATTACGCCTGAGAAAGATCAAGATTGCCAAGCAGCTCTGAGTTTAGTTTCCAGCATGGCTGCCAATGATAAAGAATGTAGTAAAAATTGCTGGCATAAATGATTTATTAGCATTTCTGGCGATTTGCATTTGATCAAAACAGATCCAACAACACGGCAGTAAAATATCTATTTGTGAACATGTTCCTTTTGGGTTCATAAATGAACAGAACTATGTTCTTCTGGACTTTTAATCACCAATACCAAGTGACACTAAAATAAATGGCAAATTGCAAACAGACTGCTTTCAACTTGGCTGTGAATGTATTTCTAGATCCAAGCTCCAACTCCTAACCAACTCCTTGGCCATTTCACAAAATGACCTGAAAGCTTCATTTAAATCATTTTAGCTACCAACTCAAGGAAAAGTGTTAACAATGGTTAATTAGCAGAGCAGACAAAGGTGCTAAAAACTGTTCTTTTGTCAACCGTGTTCACTTCAGAGGAAACGTGCTGTTGGTCAAAACCACCAAGAACTTTCAGCTGCTCTAAAGAGAGGCTCAAGTTGCCAAGTAAGTCCAGCAACTGCCTCCATGAAGAGCTTTCAGTTATAGGATGGGCTTCCCACCAGCACAGGGCTTTCCCAAAAACAACTGGCAGGTTGGAGTGTTTCCACACAGCAAGCTGGAATGTTTTGGATGCTGAGCACAGCGTCTTCACAGGCCTGTCCAACAAATCAATCCTCCAGCTGCAGCTGATCCAGAAGCTGCTGCTCGCGTTCTCACTAAAACCAAGAAGATAGAGACATAACACCAGTTTTAAAGTCCCTCCACTGGCTCCCTGTAGCTAAGAATAGATTTTAAAATACTGTTGTTAGTTTACAAATCACTGAACGGTTTAGCACCACAATACAACAAAGATCTGCTGTTATTGTATCAACCTTCCAGACTCTCAGGTCTTCTGGTTCTGGTCTGCTTTGCATCCGCAGAACCAGAACCAAGAGAGGAGAAGCAGCTTTCAGCATCTATGGACCAAAAATTTGGAACAAACTTCCAGAAAACTGTAAAACAGCAGAAACCCTGACTTCCTTTAAATCTCAACTAAAAACACACCTGTTTAGAATTGGATTTGAAATGTAATATGTAACAATGTATTGTTTATTCCATGATGCATGACTTTATGTTTTTGTGTTTATGATGTAAAGCACTTTGAAATGCCTTGCTGCTGAAATGTGCTATACAAATAAAATTTGATTTGATTTTGATTTGAGCTGGATGGGCCTCAATCCATAGTAGAAGTCATGGTGGATCTTACAATGGGAGGCATACGATAACTGCCATTGTTATCTTAATATTGACGTTAAATATTTAGGCTGAAACATGTGCAGGTTTCAGACATATTTGAAAACTAGCATCATTATGCAAACTTGAATACTGATTCAAGTTCCCTCACTCAAAGACAAATACACTTTAATTCTGTGCAGAACAAGATAGTTTAAATATTTTCATTAAAACAACCAAAACCAAGAAATAAACCAGAAATAAAACACACACAGTTGAAATCATAAAGAAAATGGTTTATGATGCCTCTGAAAACAACATATCCCCTAAAAGAATATTGACCAATCTCATTTTAATTTATCATGTCATTATTTGCTCATAAGACATAAATTATTTTAAGTTATTTTCAAAAGTTCGAATTGATTCAAAAGCTCTGAGCTGGAATGCTTTTTGAAGCTCATTCCATTCATTCCAAGACAGAAACCTCTTTCTAGGATTCTTTAGGGAAACATTTTCAGGGCCACACATCTCATTTAAAATAAACAGTCAGAGGAGGGTCTCACCTACCAGTGACATAGAAATGAATCAACAGAAAGCTGCCTTTCCTCAGCACGTGCCGTTTTCTAAATCATTCCAATGGCCATTTTCCGTTATGAGTTTGTGTAAATTGTCTGTCACATTTTGTCGACTGAAAACAGCAACTTGTGAAGAACTGTTTTTCACTCGTGTGACCTCTGCTCTCTTTGCTGTCTGCACCATGTAAGTTATTGGCTGTAAAAGTCCTCTCTCCATACAGTACTGATACGTAGATAAGTCTTTGGGGATGGAAGAGTAGTCATTTGTAGGTCAGAATGGCACAAACTGCAGAGTGTTTCTCTCGATGGGACTGAAGAACATTGATTTCTCCTAAAGTGGCTGAACGGACAGTCTTAGAGAGTAAATGGAGTGATTCTTCATCTGTTAAGACGCAGGTCGTGTTCTATAGGGTGTGAAGAGCAGTGACCTTCAGCACACAATTCAGACTCAAAGACAGAGCACTGTGAAAATCCTCTGTCTACTTCTGGAAACTGCTAAACATATCACAGAGACTGTCCCTGAAGGACAGAGGCACTGAGAATATGTTGATAATATGTTATTAGGATGACAAAGGTGAAATCAATCCCTGTCCCCATGCTCAGAGAACAGTTTTTCTAAATGAATTTCTGAAGGAGGCACCATCTTTTTCTGGAGTTGTTGTTTCAGCATGCTTCTCAGCAGGGGAGGTCGTCAGCTGGGTCTGTGCTCTCCCAGCTGGAAACATGACGGCATGGCAATAAGGCCTTCAGCATCGGGGAAACAGGGCTCTAAATCCACACTAAATACTGATCTCACAGACTATTAGAAATGGCAGAGGAGACTACTTCAGAGTGTTTCTCCTCACTCTGCAGTCCCACATGCTGTAAAAACATGTAACAAACCAGCCAGCTCCTCCTCTAATGACGAGGCTTTGACTGAGTGTTCCCCAGGGAGCATTCGTCTCCATTTGCAGGTCCTGTGCACTTCTGGGACCATCACAGTCAGACCTGACCAGGTATTGCATGTAAGCAATTTGATTGGCAGCAGAATGGATTCATTGATTGGTCTGTGGATTTCTGCTACAAGATGAGCAAAGGTGGTACTTGTGGGACACATACGGCTTCAACTGGACGAAGCAACCAGCAATGAACAGATAAACCGAGAAATTTCAGAGATATTAGCTGCCCGAGACATCATCATCACCAAAAGTACCTGTGTGCTCAGCTTCCCATGTTCCCATTCAAAAGTGAGGAACACACCACCATTGGCTAGAACCAAACTACACATCAACCGGCTGGAGTGAGACTTGATAATGGTTCTGAATTACAGATTAAAGTGATCACATCTGGCTGGAACTGATGATGATTAACAAATGTTAGGTTTTCATACAGAGGAAGCCGCTGAAGAGAGGGTTACCATGACGACACAGAGCTCCACACAGAGCTCCATGTGGACTTTCTTTATTAAAGAACTATGCAATAACACAAACTTCTGTTGAGTTAGAAGTGAATTACATTTACCTTTAAATGCTACAGAAGGGCACTAGACTATAATAAATTCAGAGTGATTACAGATTAATCACTATAAATTTACATTTGCAAAGCTGGTTGCCGACATGCAGTAATAAACCTGCAGCTGTAATTGCAGCAGCAAATGTTTCTTCTCCAAACTATTCACTCAGAAGGGATAAAAGCATGCTGCACCTTTCAGAGATTTTTTCAGACAGAAATTTTACAGGTCTGTCTTCACATTCATCTCTATCAACAATGATTTAATTAATGAGATACTGTAGCATTTCATTTCCATTTGGGATCAATGAAGTGTTTTTGAATCTGTATTGAATTTGAAAACCAGATCATTTTTTCCTCCAACTAATAACTGTGAGGTGTTTAGTGCTAATCTATCACATCAAATATGTGGTTGCACTGTATTACAACCACATTTATTGGATTGTATGAAGTACAATACAAGCACACAGTGAAACACATATTGAAACATGTTTTATATTCAAATACAACATATTGACTTCTTCCACGTTGCCCATGTAGACCACTGCTGTTCTAGAACCAGCTTCGTTGACATTTTATAACCAAGTGGAACATTTTTCAATCTTATCATTCTTGACTAAACACCTCTGGTTGACTCTCATCCTTTTCATGCCAAAATGTATCAGTACAAGAATAATTGGCAGCTTTGGAACTGCAAGCAGACCCAAAATGAAACAATGGTACAGAACTCCACATACCAGCAAAAGATACACAGCTGATGCTCAAAGTCTCGTTTATAACAAACAGGAGGCCGATCAGCAGCTGTCTGTTAGCGTTCCGGTTTATAGGAGCTGCTTTTGAAGAACCTATGAGTTTAGTGAAGTTGTCTGTTATTGATTGGTGTGCTCCTCCAAACCCTGACATGGCCCCCTAATGGAGACCACCGGCTGCTCTGCAATGCAACAAATTGTGTTCAAGCCAAGTCTGGGGCCTCAGGTTTGAGTCCAGGTGCTGCAGCAGCAGCTTCCAGGACTGACGGCTGCTTGCAGCATCTGCGGCCTCTCAGACTTCTGTGAATTTCAAAGAAGCCCTTTTATCTCCACAAACTCTTAGTGAAGTAAGAGATTTTGTGACCATTATGAATAAAATATGAGATCATGTTAAACTTAAATATTTCTGGATATTCATATTGGACATATTTGAAGAAATGTTTTTTGTTTTTTTGTTTTTTGTGAGTGATTTCTGGCTCATCTTCAATGAGCAAAAAAAGCCATTAACTGTAAATGTCCTTCAATTTCTAAAAGCACTCTAAACAGCAGGAACCTGTTGTTAAACAGCATAATTAAGTCAACATAATCATAATGTTTTTCACAAAGCCTCAAACTACATATGGATAATGTTAGAAAGCTGAATAGAATCTTCTGTTATTGGCACATTTATTGCTTCTTGGAAAGAAAATGAACAGCTTAGAATGTAAAATGTTTGCTCTAACACAGATGGCCTGCAAATTTAGTGGTTGCATCAAGTCTTTCATTGCCTTTAATAAGCAGAAAAATCAAAGGCCTTATTCTGGTGCATAAAGTGGAAAAAGATGGTGGTATGGTTAAGTTGACACATTAGTCTTGGAGGTAAATGTGGAACTTAAACTCGAAACACTACTGCATGTGCACTGAAGTCATACACTACACCCAAAAAGATGAAAACTGAAATGGATAATATATGCAAGCACAGTGACATACTGTGGATTTTATGAATCAATCATTTCACAGGCAAAACCTCATCGTACAAAGCCTGGTATAATCTGTTTTATGTGTTTGTTTAATGAAAGTTAAAGTCTTGGTCTAGTTCCTTCTTGTTTTTGAGTAACTACATATTGATCTTCCTCACATGTACGACACTTTCCCACTGCAATCATTTCACCTAACAAAGTGAAACAATTGCTTTATAAAATCACCCTTCCATCACCTGAAGAACATCTCCAGGATTAAAGGACTAAAGTCTCAGCAGGATGTAGAGAAACTCATCCATTCATGTCTTTAGTCACATTGATTACTGCAGCAGTGTCTTTTCAGGACTGAATAAAAAAAATCCATCCTCCAGCTGCAGCTGATCCAGAACGCTGCTGTTGATGTTCTGACTAAAACCAGGAAGATAGAGTGCATCACCTAAAGTCCTTCCACTGACAGTATAGACTTTAAAATACTGTTGTTAGTTCCTAAATCACTGAACACCACAATACATTAATGATCTGCTGTTCTTGGATCAACCTTCCAAACCTCCCAGGTCTTCTGGTTCTGCTCTGCATGAAGAAAAACCAAACATGAAGAAGCAGTGTTCAGCTTCTATTCTATGCACCACAAATCTAGAAAACTGTACCACAGCCGAAACACGGAGTTCCTTTAAATCTAGACTGAAACCCCCCACATGTTTAGAATTGCTTTTGAATCATGATAAATGGAGCACTGACCAACATATTTAACATTCATAAGCTATGCTTTAATCTCTTCTGGCATCACATTTCACTTTTTACACTCTGATTTTTCACTGTAACATATCAGCCTCAAAAGCGAAGTTAGAACTTCATAAAATTACCAAACCTTTTACATTATTGCAATTGATTCTAGGAGTTGGGACAAAGTTAACTATTACAGTGTTGGATCTGCTTAACCAGAGTGGCAAACTACGAGAACTATGAGAGATTCATTTTTAATCGCACTTGAGAAGCCTTTGCTTTCCCAATTATATTGGACTAGTGCGGTCAAAATAAATATTGACATTGACATCAGATGTGTCCAGTAGCACCTGGCTGGAATAGTTTGGAGTTAGTTTACCTGCTGTGCCACTGGAAGTTATGAATGGTTTGCCCTACATAACATCGAGAGCTAAACTTGTGGGTTTATAAATGTAACACCAGAAAGTGAAAGTGAAAGCCTGTGCAGAAAATGTTTTTCTAATGTCATTGACAGTTTCATTAATATGAATATTTGCACTTTTGCTTTTATGCATTCCGAATTAGCAGCATGCTTTTGCAGGTTAAATATAAGTTTCACAGTTTGTAATGGCAATGAAGTGACACCCAGAAGTCTGCAGAACTTTGTACATTATGGCACAATTGGTGAAGCCCGATAGAAGGAAGAGCCTAAAGGAGAAAGGTGAAGTGGCATGACCAAGATTTATTTAAAATTTAAGGCTTGACTTAAATTTTTAAACATCATTTTACCCCAACTAAAGATGTAAACACACAAGAATCCCACACAAGACCAAAGGACGACTAGAACTTAAATACTACGTGAGACAGATGAGAAGGCAACTGATAAAAAACATGAGCTAAATTAAGAGGAAGAAGGCTGAGCTGAGGAACTTTGAGGAAGCAAACTCAGATTTCCAAATCTGAGTTTGGAAAAATTGCAGACCAGAATTAAAACCTGACAATCAGTATAACATACACTAACTGAACTTATTGAGGAGAATTCTAACTACAAATAAAAAGAGATTTACTGTAAGTAAATCTCAAAAGATTAAGATTAAGAGATTAATAGATCTCAAAAGATTATTTAATACTATAAATGACATAACAAAGCAGCAGTGTTGTTTCAGCGTTCTCAACATGTGTCCACTACTAGTACTTGACATTTGGAATGTGAAGAAGAGGGTTTGGTAGTGTACAGATAGGCAAAACCTTCGATTTTCAGGGATTACAAAAAAAAAAAAGAAAAAAAAAAGGATGAGATTTTCTCATAGTTCTATGTCAATAGTAGCTTCTTTTCAGAACTTTGGATCAAGTAGCAGTAGAGAACTGGACAGGGTGAATCCTGCTCTAGTATTGTGGGCTTGATTACTCTCCTCATCTATAATCTACAGAGCAGCAAAAAAATGCTCAAACCTGCTTTTGATCAGCTAATCAAATACATGTGGCTGATATGGAAACAGTTAGAGTGTGCTTTCTCTTTTTACATGCAACAATCTGTTTCTGTAAATCTGAGGCTGGATTTTGATGAAACATCATAACCCCAAAAAACTGAATGTTGATGCTCTTTTTAAAAACATTATTGTGGACTTTGCTCCACAAATCAACAGCTAAACGCCCTTCGCTGAAGTTTACAGATTACAAATACACAATGAAATTGTGTTGGTTCAAACACAGCTCAGGTTTTCCAAGTAAACAGTTTAATGATTGTTCAGCATCCCAACACCGATTGTTCCAACTCTGTGAAGGAATAGTACCGTCCTTTATAAATGAATGTGATTAAGCCTTAATGGCTTCCAAGCATGATGAAGCAGCTAATTTTAGTGTGGATGCAAATGGAAGTAGGGGGGCAATTAACATGTCTATTACTGCCATAAACTGTGAATAACAATGAAAAGCAGACACCATTTATTGTCAAAGCATCCAGCAGAAAAGCAGATCGCTTTAAGAGCCGCAGGAGGAGGAGAGCCAGTGTGAATGCTCAAATCAAACACAGCAGGGGTTTACGGTCACAAAGACCCCCACGACTACAACATCAGACAAGGAGGTCCCCGTCGACAGTCAAGGTCAGCTGGACTCTCAATGTAATTTCATTTCATTTATAGTGTTTATTTTTTAACTGTGTAGTTTGACCTCAGCAAATTAATCAGCTGATCTGGAGCAGAGCCAATGAATTAATAACAGCTGCTCTGCCCTGAGGAGCTCCTGCCAAGAAATGCAGTAAAAAAATAACAATCTAATATTTCTCAGCATTAAACATTACTCGTTTTCTTTATTTTATCAGAACTTCTAAAAATCCATGTGATTCTGTGAAGCTCCAGTTTGTGTTTTATTGTTCCTGTTCTGCTCCAGATGTAGAACTAGTTGAAGAACAATCAGAGGGGGGGTTAAATCACAACTACTCCCCCCATCATTTTACTGAGACAGACATAAAATTGCCAGGGAGAGGGAGAAGGTTTTCTTTCTCATGATGGTGCAGCAAAGCTAGACTGTAATTTCGAGTTTCTTCAGTTGAATCCTGTGTGGCTCACATACGTTTCCTCTTAATTACATGCGGGCGAGAGGGGAGACTGCAGACGTTTCAGAATCAGGACTAGAGTTCCAACAAAGAGTTACTATGCAAAGCTGTATTTGTTTAGCTCTTATCTTTAATATCCTGAATTTCATAAGTAGAAAGAATCCTGCTGCAGCCTGAGATGGATTCAATGTCACAATTTAGATTTTATTTTGACAATACACAGAGAGACCCGTTGAAAGATGAGGCTATGCTTAAAAAACCCCCCCAGATACATTCATAGCAACTTTGATCCAATAATATGGCTGCTCGTCATAGCCCTATTGTTGTGAGGACAACAATATGGCTGTTGTTAAATCACAATAAATGGTGATTTATTTTGTGCTGCTGGCCTGCTCCAGACCAGGCTAGAAGCCTGGAGCCTCATCTGTTCACCCTGCATTAAAATACTGCTAAATCAGGCAAGTACTATTATTATGTTAAAATTATGATGGTGGAAAACACAATTATCAGTTTTAAAACAATCAATGTGGACTATGTTACACATGCTAGACGTCAGTCATCAAGAACACATTGTGAACAAAACAGTATGTTAATCAGCTGTGAGTTTCCCCACCCTCAAGGTCAAATGCTCTGATGAATTAAATTTAATTTCTCATCCAGATTAATTCAAACACAAAGTTTACCATTTTAAACTCTCTATGGATTCTGTATGATGTCAACTAGCATATTTAGCTGAAAACAAAATTTTGGCTAAATTTCAGTCAGAATTTTTTGTTTTTCCTTCAGCACCAGTTTGGTTCATCATCTGAAGATGTTTGAAGGAGCTGCATTCATCTTTTCAAACAATTATACACAAATGTAGACGTGATGGAAATTCACAACCATCCCACTCCTGAGGAAGGAGACCGGTTCTGGTCCAGAATGTGTGAGGTAGATAGATGCCAGAAAAAAAGCCAAAGACCTTGTGAAGAATTTGCTGAAGCTGGGGAGACAGAGTCGTTATTCACAGGGTTATGTGTCCTGTACTGACATGAGCTGGAAGGCAACTCAGTGAGGAGGAAACAATTACTCCAAAAAGAAACATAAAAAGTCCAATTAAAATTTTCCAATGCACACAGAACATTCCTGAGACGTGTTCTGTGGTCTGATGAAAGTAAAGTGGAACCGGTTGCTCGCTGGTTGAGCACCAGTCTCAACTGTGATTTATATGAGCTCATATAAATCATCATCTTAAATACCACAAGCGTAATGATCACTGCTCACGTACATCTGAGGCTACTTGTTAGCCCTTTTTTCTCGTTGTTTCTCGCAGACTAACATCCTGTTGCTCTGAATGTTGCTGGACAAACTGTTGCTGGGCAGCAGACAGCTGATTGAACCCAAGCAGGTGTACCCTGAAAGAAGGTTGTGAAAAGCTGCATTCGCCTCCCCCCATTCAGCTGCTGTAACATCCTACCAATCAGAGTCCACAATATTGCTTTATCACCATATTCTGACAATAAAGAGTTTTGCATGCTAAACAGCTGACATTTAATAAAGGCCCTTTAATTATCTCTTTGATGGCAGACGACTGGAAGACCTTTTGAAATGAAGTCATGAATTTAAATAACTCCAGGGGATATATGACACACCATGTGACCGTTTCACTCTCTTTATTTTGGCATTTAATAAATGACTCTCAAAAGAGAACAGTGAGATGAGGATGTGTCAAGGAAGAATTCATTCAGATCTCTGTTTACTTAATGTGCCCTGTAGGAGCACAGACAAAATTAGTTTTGTTATTTAAAACCAATTTATTCACTCAATAAACCATCTGGCCTTGAGTGGAACACACTGACCAATCACCTAATTACTTCAGCTGATGACCTTTTGTCAAATTTACAAATCTGGCATTTCCCTTATACATTCTAAACTCAAGAGTGCTTGACCTTCACTGGAACATAATTTGGAATGATATATGTGTCATGCAATGGCTTTTTAATTGTCATTAATTCAGACTTTAAGTGAACAATTGGGCTAAACTGAATTAAATGAAAGAGCATATCATGTAGATCTGCTTGATTTTACTTTGTAAAAAATTTAATTTTCAGAACTGTCTGCCCTAATAATATTCTAGTCAGAAAATATTGCCTCTTATTTGTTGGAAACTGAAAACTATTGATGAGGAAACCGTGGCGTTGAACCTTTACCTTAACTATTTTCCGATTTTAATCACCTTATGCTGGATTAATATTCCCCATCTGTTGACCATCCCACCAAGCACAGTACCTGTCCACCATAGTCCTTGTAGTGCAGGTGTATCATCATTTATTTATTTATTTTTTTACTATGTATGTGATTCAAAAAGTGCAACAAGCCCCCGAATCTCTGAGATTCATTCACAAACCACTATAATGTCCATTGTTCATTCCTGCTTTTCCTTCATATCTGCAGCAGATTTACAAAGCAGGTTACACTAAAACTAAAACGATGCCCATCATGTCTAGTAGATGGGAGCAAGTTGTACGACTCTGTATCAATGTGCAGTAGGCCTCTCTTCGCCTGTAATCACAGCAGATCATTGAAATGGAGAAATAACTGTTTCACTTCAAATGTTTACATTTAGCAGAGAGGTCCATGTGATCACAAGTCCTGAAAACTTTAAACCAACTTCTGCATGAAGGAATAACTTTAGAGTGGTAGTTCTAATTCTGGAACTGACGCTGCAGATTGCAAAAGAATCGTTAAGCGTTGCAATGATGCATCCTTTTTCAGATGGAAAAATAATCAACTAAAGTTAAAAATCTGTTCGATAATATTTTCCATGTAGTTCTTAGAAATATATTGTACTAACTTGCAGTCATGCCAATTTCTGCGATTCTCCTATATTGCAGTGTAATCAAAAACCCCTTTCAGAAAACTGTTGTGTGTGTGTGAGTGGTGTGTGTGTGTGTGTGTGTGTGTGTGGAGGGAGTGGGGGTGCGGGTGCGTGTGTGTGTGTGTCATTTCCATTAAAAAACAGGTCTGGTCTTTGAGAATCAAAAGCTTTATGCATAAATACACAAAATACTGGCAAACTATGGAATGTTGTCAAAGTTTGTCAGTACAGTAAAATATTAGGATATTTCAAAGCAGACCTTCCATTTATCTACTTTCAGAAGTAGAAGCCCAGAACATTGTGAATTGATTAAAGATTTAAATGACACAATGCAATAGGGAACTCCAGTGTTGCCATAAATTAACATCATTTGATGTTTAGGGTTGATATTTAACAAAATCCTCAAATGAATTTGGCTAAATACTATTATTTAGCTAAATTTGTATTTTGCTAAATATCAACTTGCTTGAAACACTTTTATGCAAGAATATTTAGTGCTATCCTGATTTGAATTATTAATTTGTAATTCTGATGAAATGTAACTTAAATTTTGCTTAATATTTGACTTTTCTGAATTGACAGCTGAGAAACTATATTGCACTGAAAAACTATTTCTTTTGAACAGGAACGCCACAGTCCAGCAGACCCCCAAAATAATAAATATATTAATCATGTCCCCCGCAGACGACCTACAGACAGGGCAGCGCATCTCAAACAGCCAGCAGACATAAAATTAATAGATTTAACAAATTCATTTTATAGGCATCTCCCTTAATATTCTTTCTGTTCTCTGTGGAGTTGAAAGTGTTCATCAGTGCATCCGTTTTTCTCAAAGGCTGACAGGAAGAAAAACAACGAGCAAAACATGTTTAAACTCCCACTGATGCGCTGCTGTGTTTGAGTGACTCTTCAATAACAGAAATCCAAAGTTAATGAGCTGAAGACTAAAAAAAAAAAATACATAAAGAAAAAGTTCCTTGCTAGTTTGCCAAGAACAAATTTAAAGTAATTTACAACTAATTATTTTCACCCTGTAGGAATCTTATGAACCATTGTGAATTATTAACTAAAGCAGAACATGTTCGATTCTGCACATAAAGATCCACGAAGCAAGATAAATTTTACTGAAAGCAAATAGCGGATCTCAATTTTTTTATATACTGATATCGTGAGTGTTTAATATTTAAGCCATTTTCCAAAATGTAAACGCAGACAGCGTCTCAGGGTTGGCAGAAAACTGCTCAGCAGTAAACAGAGTTTGACAGGAGCTTCCTCTGTCCAGTGTGTACCTGAACACTCCGGCTGGTGTCTGTGGCATGATGAAGCTTTTTTCCAGATCACGGAGCACATCGTTCAGCATGCGTACGTGGGAGGGGTCACGCTCTTTGGGGTCATTTGCTGGGCGCATGGCTTCGGACTGGAAGAACGCTGCGTGGTCCCTGAGAGCGGAGGCTGAGGACAGCAGGGCAGGCGATACCGCGTTCTTATCTGAGTAATAACAAGAAGGAAATAAGACAACCTTAAGATACCTCACCGTGGCTTTAACATATAAAAATCTATTTATATGAATTTGATGTATAATATTCCAACAACCTTTTGTAGGGTATTTTACTGCAATGGATTCCCAACAAGTGTCTCCTGGTTCTAGATAGAGGAAGCTTATTTTGGAAAACAACCCACTTGACTTTTTGTCATGCTTTGTCCACTGATATCCTTGGATGGAAACGCTTTTAGGACTACACTGAACAGAACATGACCACCATCTTGTGTTGTGCATTTATTAACTCATAGACTTGGACTATAAAATGTTGAAAATGTATAAATCTCATAGTCAAATGTACAGGGTGGGCCACCGGGGTGGAGCCAGTTTCTATTGGTAAAAAGATTTTACCAATGCAAATCAAAGTACATAAATATGTACTCCTTTCCATCAGCAGGTCTGATATGATGCAGGTCTACTATGCTACCTGGTTGGTAGCTCTGTGTTGTCCACAAAAAGTACCATAACTTCATATTTTTCAAATACTTGAGTTTTGTTCATTTTCATAAAATCCTAGAATATTTATACAGTTGTCACGGATTTGGAGTTTTAAATAAAGTACAATGTTTGCGAAACACACATTTCTTAAAACAACAACAAACAAACAAACAAAAAAACAACACACAAATAACAGAAACTAAAAATCTGTGGGGCCCTTAACTGTTGGGGGTCTCAGGGCTCCTGCATTGTTAACCATTTCTAAAGTCTGACCCAGGAAAGCCAGGAAACTTTATGTGGTTTCTCCTTTAAACTGTTTTTGACTTTTTGTTTGGTTCTGCGTTTTGTTCTTAAAAACAAAAATGAATAAGTATAGCTAGAAAAAAGAAAAATACATATATACATATATACTATATATATAAATAAATCTGAAAGATGTTGCACGGATTTGTAAACGGCACCATCCGCCCTTATTTAGATTTTTCCCCTGGAGAAGGGGAAAAAAAATTAATAGGTTAAAAGAGCAAGCCATTAATAAACTAAAAACCCATTTTGTTTGGAAGAAAAAAATCATATTTCTGTTTTGTTATCTCCTGCTGGTTGACACCCGCCGCCATGGGGATGCTCTAGCAGGTAATCTGACACAGATCCCTCCCTACACACGGTGCTGCTGTTCAGCTGTTCACAGAGCTTGAACAGATGAACGAGACAATAGAGGTTTTCTGCTTGGATAAAAACATCACAACGTTAAGTTGCTTGAAACGTCTCCTTTTAACTGTCGAGAGGCCTTCATCTGTTCACTTCTGCATCTCCATGTGAGAACAAATTCAGGAGCACGACTCCTACAGAGCGTTCCTCTCTGCTACGTCTCCCTGTGAAGGGCTCACTCTGCAGCAGTTACTCTGTCGAGGTGGAGGTGAAACAGTTGCACTGCGCTCACAGAGAGTACGGCTTCATCCATTCATACAGATGAGCGCAGCCACTACTGATTTTGTGTGTTTGGCACTTTGTAGGGAAAAGAAAGAACGCCTAATGTGGTGCAGACACCCCGTTTCCATGTGCGCTCACAATACTGCAGCCGTTCCAGTAACAAAGCTTTACAGGTATGACACAGAATCAAAGCAAAGGGAGGTTATTCATTCTGACAGGTGGTCCTTATTTAAAGAAGTCAGTAAATGTTGCACACTCTAGTTATAGTTGCACACTCTAGTTATAGTCTACTTCCCTATGAGTGAAGTGACACCAGACATTATTCCCAAGAACAGCTTACCTTGAATAAAAAGTTAATTGGAGAGGAGAAAGGGGCTTAAAGAAGTGTGAAAATGATGCAGCTCAGCTAAAAACGTTCTAAATGCTTCAAAATGGAAACCAGAACAAAAAGACATGGAGGAAAATGGAACTGTTCGAGTGGATCAAAGAACAGCAAAAACTGACTGAGTCAGCCAGTTGTCTGCTCCAGGGTGAACTAAGAAGAATGGTGTAATGTTTAAACTCAACTATTTAAAGCCAACCTTTCGGCAAGTGGCCCGTTGCTGACGGCAGCTGAAGATATTACAGGTGGCGAAGAATTCAGGAGCTGGCCTTGACAGAAATGGAATATTTTAGAGACATTTGAAAGAGAGAATGGTTGTTTTTGGGACTAGAAGCTGCCAGCAGTTTGTCAGATGATCCCCAAGATCTAATCACTGCAATTCTGCCCTGTGGCATAGGAATGTATTCAGTTAAATACTGCTACACTTTCCAAAACATCTGCTCTGCCTGGCCATTGTCTTCCTATTTCAATAAATTCTCGTCTTTCAATGAATTCTCTTCTTCCTAGATATGTCCAGATTCCTCTGGACATATCCTGGCCAATCAGTGAACAGAAGGAGGAGTTGTAATTGATGCAGTAGAGTTTCTGCGATGTTTGAGAATTGTATCTGTGGTCATAGTTTGGATATGGCACCGGAGGAACAGGATGAAAGCTATTCAGTCCATGTTGGACATTCTTCCAAATATTTAGCACTTAAAGTGAGAGCAAGAGGAATGTTTTTAGCCTGCAGTTGTCATTAACTGCCGTCTTGTTTGGCTCAGCACAGACAGTTTTCGGTAAGCTTCATAGTGTAGCTTCCTTCATGGTCAAACTGGAGCATTTCATACAATGTGGCCAAATGTTAGAGATTGGGTAAAATCGGATCCAATCGTTTTAACTTCAATGGAATCCAAACCTTCAGGAGGTAATCGTTTCTCAGCAGCCAAGAGTCCAGAACCCCTGAACAAAACAAGGCGAAGAACAAAGACCTGATTTGTACCAGGCTACAATGTAGCACACACAATTAGATCTTACACTGTGAGGGAAACCAATGACCCAATATTTTCTATTCCATCTATGTCCATATCTAATATTTTCACCTCATCTTATGCTATGCAATAAGATGCTACATCTGCTTAACATAAGATGGATGACTGTTAATGATTTTCTAGCAAGTTGAATAATTGGAGCAGCTCCAACTGATGGTATCCTGACCTACCTTCTAATTAAGTTAGCTGACAATTTTTGACTGCTGTTGGGCACTCAGAGCATAGAATTTTTTCGCCTTGATTTAACCTGATCATAGACGGTTCTTTAAAGTCACTGTGCATAACTTTTTATATTTTCTTTATACACTTATTCTAAGCTTATTTTTTTTTGCATTTTATGTTATTTTAACTAACTCAATGACTAAAGGCAATGAAACCTGAGTCCTTGTCGGTAATGGACACTTAGACAAGATTCAGTTATAGCAAAACGGTTATTTTAACAAACAGAGTCAGTCTGAATTGTATAATGGAAAATCTGTTGCCACTTCAAAACTTTTAGTTTGTCAGAATTGCTAGTTATTTCACCAGAGCAGCGTTTCAAAATCCACTTCTGGAGTGACAAGTGACTCACTCTCCTGAAGAAAAGTGGAGGTGACAATTTGTCACTTCTATTTAAATACATGGCTTTCAGTAGTTCACTGACTATAAAAAAAGAAAAAAAGGAAGAAAAGAAGAAAAGAGGTTTATTCTACAAACCATCAAGACAAGAAATCAAATTTATTTAGTAGATGTCATACTTTTGAACTTTCCCATTCTTCTTCCCATTTCTAAATCCTTTTTTTAATTTCTTCTCATCAGTCTGTTACCAGGTTATTTTAACTTTCACATTAATACATCGTAGGAATGGCGCTGCAGGTAAGCTATACAGCTAAGTTTGCTTCATATTGTCCAGTTTGGTGACAAGGTGGCAACATGTGATCATTTATTACAGTCAGAGTATGTGATTCTCATTTCTAACAATCAGACAATCTTCTGATCAGAAATGCTAAATCATATACATATTTGATAGTTTTCAAAACGTTTCCAGTCAGACCTGCCTTGTCGCATTTATCCGACTTAAATTAGAATACTATGAAAAGGATAATTAATGAAAACTCCTGGGGCCACAGGCTGATTGGCTCAGTGCAACATCGCATTGATGCAGTCAGTCAAGCCAGAGGCCCGAATACGACTGCATAGATGAGTTCCTACTTTTCAGAAGTCTGACGTTTGTGTTTATAGCATCTGTTTTTGTTTATTGTGTCATGAATGAGATGACATGCAAGAATTATTTATTTTTGACACAAAATACATACTTTTGGGGGGATAATAGTGGGAGATTTATGATTATCAACCCAAAGTGTAAAAATCCAGGTTTCAGCTGTCTTGATACGTTTATCTCAGAATCTGTTCTGTGTTATGAAACATTAACAGAAACCTGAAGACATCCTTCAATGAGGACTGAGAAGAAGCAAGCGAAGCCCAGGATTAATTCCAGTTTTATTATAAACATTATTGGGAAGGAGGCGAACTGTCACCCAAGATATTAATCAGCAGCTCTTGGTATGTCTTGATATCTCGGCGCCACAGCAGGTTTGGAACAGAATGTGACTCATCGGTGGGAAAAATGTGAAGACAGAGAGGCCAAAAATAGGCAGCGGGAGCTATTCTCCTACAAATTTAAATGGCTTGCCTCACAGCCAGCTGGGACTCATGAAATATTGTTTGATTGTTGTAATCCATCATATCTTTTGACACCCTGGGACATACATGGGAGAGTTTGCATTCATCTATGCAGTTGGGACTTGGACTCTTGAGATAAGAGCAGAAGGAAGAAGAAAAGTGAGAAAAACAAAATGCACTCAGGAGATGCTTTTATTTATCAAAAATAATTAATATTTTTCCACTAATCTCTACAGATACCACCAAACCTCGGGACTTTCCTGCATGTACATTAGTTTTAAATAATTTTGTCCCAAAAAAATTCTCCTTTATTTGGTTCATTAAGTAAGAATGAATGAAGAATAATGTTCTTTCTAACTGTACTTACAGTTAGTCTTTTTATATGTCATGCTATAATCTACTAGCAGCTTTTTCCTGTAGCTCTAATTACATGTGAGTAGACATCCACCCATTATATTCAGGAGAGGTGCACCATTTACACTCATCTATGTGAGGTCACGGTGATTTCTTGACCCTCTGCACATGCTGGTATTTTCAGTCTGCAACCTTAATATCCAGGATGGATGAGCAGACAGGTCCTGGGTTTGTGGTGGATCATTGGTTTCTCTGTCCTTCTCAAAAACAAAGCAAGTAGAGAGAAATGCCTCGGTGAACTTCAACTATATTACTCTGTACCAATAGGTGTCATCCAAACCCTTCACGTATTTGTGTTCTGGTCATTAACCTCTGCCTATCAGCCAGGATGTTCCTCCAATATCAGATTTCTATTTCTGTCTTTCCCACCTTCTGCTTTCATGTTGTGTGAGAAATAGACATTTGAGCTTGACTGCATACAAATTATTTGAAAGTTTCAGGATGTGTATCGGATTATAACAAAAGCCATAATCTTATCATTTGAAAATGAAAGAAGTATTTCAACATTAATACAATGTCAGTTTGCTGAAAAAAACGTGAGAGGAAAAAAAAAATATTGGGAAAATAACACTATTACTGTACGCCTGATATATTTTTTTTGTGATTAACTGATTACTAATTATACAGCGAAAAGTACCATCAATCCATCCAACCAAAGATTTTCTACTACCCTTGACCCTTGTGGGGTCGGGAGGTGCTGCTGCCTATCTCCAGCTAACATTCCGGGTGAGAGGCGGGGTCAGCCCGGACAGGTCAGCCCGGACAGGTCAGCCCGGACAGGTCAGCCAGGACAGGTCAGCCCGGACAGGTCAGCCCGGACAGGTCAGCCAGGACAGGTCAGCCAGGACAGGTCAGCCCGGACAGGTCGCCAGTCCGCCGCAGGGCAAAAAGTACCAAATAGAAAATTTTTCTAAAGAATGTGAATCAGTTGAAGTTGCAACAATCCCAGTTGAAGAGTTCTGTATATATCTTCAGACAATGATTTTATTTTTTATCTCTATGCAAAATGTATATATTTCTTTAATATATATATTTTAGCTCTCACTGACCTATTTAATCAAAATAGCTCTTTCTTTGGTCTGCATACTCCAGTTAACAATTAATTGATTACTAAATTAGTTGACAATTATGTCAATAATCAATTAATTTCAATTAATCTCATTAATTGTTTGAGCCTTTGAGAGATGCCCAAACAGTTTCACTAATAAAAACTGGCCAAAGTACAACTGGAAGTCTGGAGATTACTTTTAAAAATAATATCAATACTTTCTGCTACCCTGAGGTGAGATGGAAGGCTGTTTCATCAATGTGGGTAATAATAATAAAAGAGTCATCTCACTTATGTGTTCTTAGTCTCACTTTGGGTTTACATTGAAGGCCTGTGGGTTCTCAGTGTACATGGGATAGAAGTAAATCTAATAAATAGGTAGGGTCCAGACTGGTTTATTGGTTTCTAAACCAATAAAAGAATTTTCAGATCGATTCTGATGCAGAATGAGAGACGACACGAAGAGCATTTTCTGACCCGCTTGCGGGTGAGAGGAGGCAGAACATTTCAGCCGTCAATCCTGCAGGTAATAAAGAAGTGCTGCCCTATCTACAGCGGCTCATGAGAGAGGACTGAACTCTGGGAATAGTATACCGATTATGAATTACAGTCTTTATTACATCTCAACTGTAAACTGAAAAAAAATAATATCAATATCAATTACATAACATAAAACAACTGTTATGCTTTTTGACTTGTTTCACATCAAGTTTCTTTTAATGATATTAGTCAGCAGAACCACTCTTCTGATCATCAAGGGAGTTGAAATGACAATCTGGAGAAAAATGACTGCTAACAAGAGAACTGAGAGGCAACATGTAGTCATTGTTCAAATTATGAGACAAAGGAACTCTCATATTAAGCTCGTCATCACACCAAGTTCAAATGATAAGTAGCTTCAACGGTCACACCTGAGTCATTAGATGCAGTCATATATGAATAATCTACTCAGTTTACAACACTTTCCTGAAACATTCCCACCTCCTAAACTTTAATACTTTTCAAGAAGATAAAAACACAACTCTCAATGCTTTTCATGGACAGGTTGATAAATACATAGGTTTGACTCTGGCGTACTCTTCCACTTCCACTTTATCCTTCAACTCACTGAATGAGTGGAGATATAACTTCTAATCAAAAAACTCAGCCATCACTGATTCCCTGCTCCCTTTTCGGTGAAGGTCAGAAGAACATCTCCTTGGAGAAATGCTCAACTGGTAAGAAGCGTCTAAAAGCTGAACAGAGACGGTGAGAGACTGGGCTCCATGTTTACTGAGACGTCTATAAAGCTGAGATATACAGTGCCTTTAAATGGACCACTCAAAGGAAGTCCTTTTCTGAAATCTCCAATCTTCGCTTCATTGGTGAGGTAAAAAGCTGTTTCAACAGTTAACTAACTTTAACTAACATTAACTAGCTTTGATGTCATTCAATCTGGTTTCCATGGTTACTACAGTACTGAGACTGCCCTCATTAAAGTGTTCAATGACATCCACATAAATTCAGAGTGTGGAAGAACCACAGTGCTGGTTCTGTTGATGATGACATTCTGCTGGATCCACTGAAAAACTTTAAATAGCAGGAGAAGCTACCATAAATATACAGATGATAGCACAAGATGTCTTTTCAATATTTATCTGCGTGTGAATTTAGTTGTATTTCTTTTTAATCATTGCTTTTTCTCTATAAAATGGAAAAGTTACTATCCACTGTCGCCACATGTTTACTCAGTAAAAGTGATTAGTGAGTTAAAACTCAATGATGCAATAAGTGGAACTGCAACTTTCAACCAATTGTCACAAACTGCATTTGACTGTATTTTACAACTAAGATGAATGCCATTATATTTATATTAATTTGATCATATTTTTCGACATAAGATTTTAACCGGACATTTTGTGTCTTCTAAAGTACCTTGTCATGACATTTGTTTAGACCAAGTTCATCTATGAAGTTTCATCATCAGCTAGCAGCTACACATTGCCACCATGTTCTAGAGTTACTTCACTCCATCCTGAATTCTCTGCATTTTAATTCAGTGTAAAGTCACAGTCGGGTTAAAAAGCATTTAGAATATATGTGCCTTTGCTAAAGGCCAATTTTAATTTTGACACATTTACAGTGAGACATAGAATTACATTTAATACCCTCAATAAAAATTTCAAAATCTGTCACTGCTGCCTCTGTTATTTGTGGCAGATGAAAATAATAAAACCAATTGTGAGCATAAATATCGCCGTTCCATAAACCACAATGGCATAATATCAGATTATGAAGGGCGTGCAATTAAAATAAACATATTCCAAGGTCCACTTTAAGGTCAACACCTAACTGCAGCTTTATTCATGTCTCATTCTCATTTATCTTGTGAGGTTTCATTGTCAATCTGTTTATTGCCTCCTGAACAGAAGGCAACATACATCGTCTTTCAAAGCTCGTTCATAGACTACATTAGAAAAAAGGTTCACACCATGTATTCACTGTATTGAAGAAAGAGCAGCTAAACATTAAAAATAACATATGTTGTTGTTACTTTGTTGAACAAAGAAGTGAAAGAGAAGAGAAACTGGGGAGCAGAGACGTGGGGATGCAGAGGGACAGAGTGATGAAGGAACAGACATGGGGGCTACAGGCAGGTATCATAATCATTTCTCTCTCAGGTTATAATCTTTCCATTAGTCTCAGATGAGGAGGCATAACCACTCAATCTAGGCTTTAATGGGACAATGCTTATATGCTTAGACAGAGCCAGTGAACCTGAGGCTTAGAGTGATTGCCTTAGTGACAAAATGAATGAGACTTGAAGCTGGAGCTACGTGAGGATCGTCCGCTCGCCTACAGCGCTTTAAATCTCAGATCATGGTCCGTAGATGATCGATAATCCTCACTTTACAGATTTTATTTTGTCCCGGCGGTGAAGAATGAATTCTCCACAGTGCATATTCCACTGACTACATCTAGTTGTGACACTGCTTAGAATAAACTTCAGTACTTTCAGGATACTTCTTAATGGAAGTAACATTTCATTTTGTTTACTCTGAATTTGCATGATGCCAGCATGCAGGCCACAGGCATCAAAGTCTATTTTTTTATTTTTTTTGCAGCCTTGTTGACGGGCCATTTTAATATTCAAGGACAGTCTTTGCGAGCTCTTAGAGTGTGACTGAATAAGCCTATTTCTGCTCACAGGGCCTGAGAGCTTGTACAGCATGTTAACTGCTGAATGTTTGGCAATGGAAATGTGGGCTGGGTTCATTTCAGACTAAAGCACTGCTTACTTAAAACGGAGAAAGTTGCAAATGCAGACATATGTAAATTAGTAAATGTAACAAACACGCAGAGAGCCACTATCTAAAGTTCAAATGTGCATGCAACAACAAACCAACTCATCTTCAAAGCAGCACACACATTACTAATACGCCCTTAGTCTTTCCTGTTCTGATTATTTCAGATAGTCTATGTCTTATAGACAAAAAAACAACAAAACTTTATCAATTATTTAACAGAGTTATTTACATGGTCGGCAATTAATTGATTCCCATTAATCACATTTTAGTCAAAATTTAGCCAATATGCTCATGGTTCTCACATCTGCTCAGCTGCTGGTAAGAGTTGATTGATTGATTAAAAAAGAAAAGCAACATTCTCAAAAACCCATTTTACTCCTAAATGAAAAACAGACACATGAGCTCAAAACAGTGACCTCGTCATCCACAGATGTTGTTTGTGGATGAAGCTTCTGCGTCAGATTTATGTGTGTACAGAAACAAAATACAAAGATCCGGTTTTGGGATTTTTGAACGTCAGAAAGAAAAACAACAACAAAAAAAAAAACTATAAATTGCATTAAAATCTATGTAGTTAATAAATTGAAATTTATGGCCCTATATAGATGTGTTAAAAGGGGAAAAATACGTTTGTTATCTGTCATAATGTAGTAGTGATGATGGGCCCAAATGCAGCGAGGTAGAGACGGCGAGTCAACGTTAGAATTTTAATAGTGAAAGTGAACAAAACTTACAGGGAGCCAGAGTAGAACAAAAAGCAGATCCACAGTGGGATAAATAAGAGGAATCAGCAAGAAGGGATAAGAGAGAGGTGAATGCTGGAACAATAGACTGGGATAAAATGACTAACAGTTAGCAGGAGTGAGAGAGAGAGACAGAGAACATGGGAACCAAGAAAATGAATCTAAGAGTAATCTATAACTAGACACAAAGAATCTCTGAGAAAAGACTTAAATGTAAAATAGAAACAAGATGATGTAATCAATACAAGGAATCAAGGAGCACAATAATAATGGAACTAAACACCAAAACAACCGTGACATTAGGTTCCTGACATTATCTCAAATCAGTCTTCCTTTTCTCCTCTGTCCTAAAAAAATGGCTTTTCTGTCCAAAAAGAAGCTGACAGCTGGATATTTTCAACCATTGTAAGAAAACAACAGAGAAGGTTGTGGCTGCAAATTCCAATTAATCTGCAAAACTCAGATTCAAGTCAACTTAAACCAGAGTCTACCTTCCTGTGATGTTAAGTTTAACCTTCAGCAATTCCTCTTCACCGTTTCTAAAGGTTTAAATGCATTGAGTGGCTGCCATGTGATTGCACAGGAGAACCTAACGGAACAGTATAGAGTGAATGTTACTACAATCACCAACAGTGCACCAAAGTTCTCCGACTAAAATCACGAGGAGCGTGACTTTATTATTTTTCAAAGAGTCCAGTTTCATCGAGCCGCCTTCATTTTCCTGATATTTAGCTTTGGTTATTATTTGCTGTAGCGGCAGCTTTTGTAGGCAAACTTTAAAAAGTGATTTTTTTCTCCAGAACATCTTTTAGCTCTAATTATTAACATCAAATTACAGCATGACAGTTTGAGCAGGTGTGCTCGTTCCAGGATCCCAGCTTTGTGCATCAAGGCTCTAATTCTTGTGCACTGACTGGAACTGAGCCATTATTAACTAAATCTGTTTCTGTTCTTATAATGAGGGCAATATGGCTACCAGAAAAAGGAGAAAATTTGTAAAAGTGGAGAAACATATTCAAATCCAAGTTTATTCTGGAATTGGTTGCAAAGTACCAGAGCCCTTTGCAACTGGTAGAATTACTTCTTCAACTCAATATATTATTATAGCGACAGTGCACACATGTAAAGTCTAATATTTTTCATATATTACTATATATATATATATATATATATATATATATATATATATATGTACTTTTTTTTTGTACATCTACTTTCATCTCACCACTATTTTTTACAACATGTTACCTTTAAGTTTGTTCTGAATGTCCAACACAATGTCCAGAGGGTAGAAAGGCAGCACAGGGTCACTGACCAGGCGCAGAATGGCTTCAGCTGTCATCTGCAGAAACAGTCACAGAATAAAGCAAGTCAAGTTAGTTTACTTTATTCATTCATCATTTCATATTAGCAACTATAATCAGTCATTTAAAATCTACAAGTTCATCACGGTCTGCAGACCCAGGATCAACTCTTGGTCAAGCATGTTTTCCATCTCGTACGTAACCCAGAACATCCTGTGGTCCTCAGTTCACCCCACAAGCCTGGGAACTGTTCTGTTCTGCAAAGCCCTAAACACCAAGGTCAGTCTGACTTCCGGTTTCCATCCACAGTCCAAATAAAGACATATAAATCGAAAACTTGAATCCACCTTATGCTGCCTCGCCTCTAATCCTTCCCAGTCCAGCCCAGGAGAGTCAGTTCCTTTCCGGGTTGAATATGCTCATGGTTCTCACATCTCCTCAGCTGCTGGTATTTTCCCGTTTGAGGTCTCTTTACGTTATCAGTCTCCTCTTTCCACACTCTTAGAATCTGTAAGTAACTTCAAATAGCCAGGGAGACTTCTTCCTTGTTTTATCGTGGCTCTGTCACATTTGTCTGCTTAGTGCTGACCTTCAGTTCCTGTTCTGCTGGATGGGCAATATGTCATCTCCACTAATCACACCGTCATTTCATGTATTGCCCTTCCAGACAAACCAGCTTCTTGTAAATTGAAAAACTGACATCTCCATCATTGGTTCACATGTGTATAAACTTAAATCACTAAACTATTTCTATGAATGACTGTTTACGCTTTTAATGAATGATAGTGAAAATCTGAGACAAAAACATTACAAATATGATCTCAGTCAGACAAAACTCATAGACAACGATTCAACCCTGACTGACAGCCCATATTTGAGCTGATTTATCCAAATATTACTGCGTAATATGCGTCTGTCCTTGTTATAGCCAGCAGATATGCGATATTTCCCTGCTCTGCTGACCCATTGACTGCTGGGATTTGATCCATCACCCCAACAACTCTAACAGAGCCAAATGGCAAGAGGAAATAGTCAGACCATTTTTGACTGACTCTGGTTTCTGTATGCCGACTGCTTATGGGTGCTTAACTAAGCATTTCAAAGCTGGCCAAAAATACTTTTCTCACATCCCTGAAAATGTCCAATGTTCCCAACAACTATGTCTAATGGCTACTTATTGTATTTGTGCAAAAAGCCTTGTGAGTCTTCTGCCAAAATCAGACACTTAATTCTTTCTCTGTCGCTGCGAACAACTTAAAATGCAACATGTAAAATTGAGCAACTTTCAGTTTTATTTCCCCTTAACCCCGACAATTCCCAAAATAAAGAAAAATACAAAGTTCTGTCATCCGTCCATCCATCCATCCGCTGCCTCTCTTTTCTAACACTTGAGAGCCCGGGGACATCTCTTTATGTTTACAAGCTGGCTGTTTCCTTCCTCTAGGATCTGCCATATTGTTCTGTTTATACCAAAGCTGTAAAATCCAGCTGTAAAATTGCTGCAGAGCTTCTTTTATCCCTATTTGTTGCCTCTCCTCTGTCACAGACATAACACATATTCAGCCAGCAATATACACTGGAATGGGTATATCATCAAAATATACGTCTACCACGGTAACGAGAACAAGAGACATCATGTCCATTTTTACGCCTGCAGCTCAATTGTTTTACAACCTCCCAGTTATCTGCCAGTGGATTCTGATTGGTGTTTATCAGGATGGAAACAAGCATCTAGATCATGTTATGCCTAGTCTTTTGTCATTTTGACAGATTCAGGTTCAATTGAAAATGTAAGAATCTGTGTAACCTTAGGTTTTCTTATCAATAAAATGGCAGCTGTGTTATAAGAAAAAATGAATTATTAGGTTCTAGTGCAAGAAAACATTTACTTGTAGCAAATTGAAAATGGGACTCTTTTTATTAAACAACAGCTTTCTTCATGTGTCTCCTCCAGAGCAACCATGGCGCTCATTTCAAGTGGTATAAACTTGAAGGTTTTGATTACACAGTATTCTGATAGCAAATGCATTATTTTTCCTTGCCTTTCCACTGACAACTTTGAATTACTCATTGGATAATTTCAAACACAACCTCATGGAACTTTAACTGCCTGGTCTCCATTTCTAGAGCCTGATAAATGGGGAAAAAGAGATTTAAAAATCCACTGCTATCTCCGCTACAGATCAGTTATACTGGCTTTCCTGCCTCTGTGATTTGTGGGCGCTCATTTATTCTGCTAACTGTAACCAGCTGCACCTATATAACTCTCGTTTGCAAGTATTTTGAAAAGAGCTTACAGTGTACAGATCTGCTCTGCACCCCTCTGCGCTGTTGTCACTGCCACCGAAATCAATCTGGTGGAGTGGGGGCAGGGGGGATTATCGAATTGATTTGAAGCCAGTGAGTAATACGACTGCAGAAAGCATTCATCAAAAGCCTGTAATGTGGGGGGACAGAAAAGGCCGTTGATTTCTTATTTATAGCCTTATTTCTGGATCATCTCTTTCGAAGGCAGAGTCAAGGGAGGAGAGCAAAGCAGAGACAGGAGATAATGACAGGAAAAGAAAAGCAGAACGGGGGCTGTGACAAAACAGAAAGCAGAAGAATGTCCAAGCTGAAGAAATGTGACAGTTGATGGGGTGTGGAAAATATAACAAACTAACCCCAACATCTTTTCTAACGCCAGTTGTTTTTGTCTCTTTTTATTCCACCGGGAATGCACTTCCCATCTGACATACAATGAACTGATGTGTTACTTGCAGTGAAGGAAATTAGTTTAATCCATTTTTAAGAGCAGCTTTATAGGTGATGATCTGGTTTAACTGAGTGGCATTGGAACAGGGTCACTGCAGAGTACTGAATGAGCGCTTTAGAAAGGCTTTGTCCTGCAAGGTCAGAAGCAAAAATCAAAATACACAAAAGGAGATGTGAATTTCTGTGAACACTTCTGGCTTATTTAGTGCTTCACATTTTAAAAAGGAGAAAAAAGATTTCAAAGTCAGTGGCTGTTTCTCAGCACATCAATTAAAGTGGCATGTTTATGTGTTTTTCAGGAAGTATTTTGTCATTTTCTAGCAGAATCATATTCTAGCATATTTACTTCAAAAAATGCTACAAGTAATAAATTTGACTTTGTAATTGAAAACCGTGGATGATTTAGGTGAATAGGTGAATTCATGAACACTGAACCACAAGTAGGTGGGAATGTATACTTTGACATGTTATTTTCTGTCTGTGTGTGTTATGCAGAATCCAGAAGTGAAGAGGAAGGCAAACAAGTGAGCACAGGGAGAAAAGCGGAACACAGAAGGAACACAGACATGGAGACTCCACCAAGGAGTGTAGAAACTGGGATGAGGGATTACTGGAAATGGGATCAGGGTCGACTCATCTTTGACAAACAGCTGACAGCAAATAGAGACTTCCATCATAATGAAACAATGTGGGACAAGTTTCCCTGTTAAATCAAGAGCTTAGTGTTTGTTGGTTGGACGGACACGGACAGAGTTGACCTGGCTAACTCCGTCTAGCACAACTTGAACACAACAGTAGTGTTTTCAGTCAGTTTGTGATTGAAGCAGAATGTGAACCATTTAGAGTTTTGTAAAGCCAAACTCTAAATTGTTATCATCCACCCAGAAATCTGATTTATGGGTGTACTATATAAAGGTTGCAATTTGGGACTTTTGTTTTTTCTTTTTCAAAATACCTGATTACTCACATTTTTAATATGTTAAAGGCTATGTTATTAATTAATCAAAAGTGTTGAGAAAGCATACTGACCCTAGTTAATACTTAAAATACTGGCTTGGCAGCTAATGCAATAATAATATTTTAATCTGTTGGCAACAAACTAAACATTTATTTTTTTCTCTAAGTCTTTTCAGTTGCAACTGTTGAAAGTTAATATTTCGTTTCAAACAGGAAGATGATCATTTATACAGTCATAAAGAAGCAACTCTTAGAGGCTTCAGTTTATTCCTCTTCAGCAGACCATTTTAGCTCGTCTCCTTAAGGTCTGTCATTGACATCACTGGCTCTGTTTTGATATTGCCGCTAGCAGACCTCTACTGGCTCAGCAGGCCATTAAAAACTGGATAAAACAGTCAGATTTTATTTCTTTTTTCTTTATACTTCTACTCAAAATGCCAAGCTAACAGGAACTATTTGAGACAAACTGAAATTGAAAAATGACATCTACCTTTCAAGGGAACTGACAGTTGTTTGGGGGCATACTTGAATCTAATGTCAGTGCAATTGGGGAGCAAAACAACCACAAATAAAACCCATTTGATCCATATATATATATATATTTATGTAAATGACAGAAATTCGAAATGAGGCTTATTTTTCAACAGAGCAGTGATCTACTTGAACACCATTTACTCTGGCTTTCACCGGTTTGCCTTGTTAAAATTCAGCAGTCAAAGAATCCAGTCAGCCAGTACACAAGTTCCTCCAGATACCAGTTTAAGACAATCTGATAAAATCTCAGAAAGGTAGGTCAACTCTGACACACCATCAAGGTCCAAAGAATCTTTTGCCGTTGAGTTTGATTTAGCTACTCAGGAAACTACCTGAGTAGCTAAACCTGATGTCCAACTCAGGTTGGACATCATGATCACCTGACTCATAGTGTGATGTTCCTCCTTTCTGCTGCACAAACAGTTCTGATCCACAGAGATCATTTGGGCTGAGATTGGAGAAATTCAAATGAAGACCTCAAAGTCTTTGTTGTCATCACAAAACCATCTCAGAATGATCTTTTTTTATTTGTGGCAGGATCCATGACCCTGCTAAATATTGACCATTAAAAGTTAAACCCAAGATCATTCACAGCTCTGGGAGGCTTATGTTTTAAGAATCTTTTCATTCAGCCCCATCAGTAACTTTCCTCTTATGGAAACTCTAAATGTCCACAAGATCAATGGGCATATGGATGTCTTAAATTCAGAAACTTGACTGCTTATGGTTCATAATAAAATAGCAAATAGTAGTTGGCATATAACCTGTACTTGTATAGCTCTTTGTCAAGTCCATTGGACCCGAAAGTGCTTCACACTACATTCACCCATTCACACACGCATTTACACACTGCTGGTGGCAAGCTACTGGACAGTGACATGGTGTCATTTTATAGCACAAGTTTCTATGTTATCTTCAGTATTTTTTTTATTCTATATATATCAAATATACAAGAAGAATATTTATATGTAGAGGAAATGTGACTTCGCAATTTGACGATTTGGAGCTCATTACTAAAGGACTAATGAAAATACCAGTGAAAAGCTGGAGCAATTATCACCTTTTTTTTGTAACTGGTACTTCTTTTAGATTGTTGCATTATCTTTTTAGATGCCTGAGTTAGAAACAAACATCTTGCTTAAATAAAAAGTAATTCTGCATCTTCCAGGTATATAAATAATGTTGGGCTTAGATGTATAACGTGGACTGTAACATGTATTTACTTCCCCTGTCAGAGGTCATAGAGTTATGACTGACTGAAAATGTAAAATCAATAAACACAGCTGACCAGACACACCGGATGGCTGCTGCTTCCACCAGCAGAGGGCTCTGCTGCGACGTCCTGCCTCAACTTCCTCTCCCCTCTCCATCTCACACACTCACGCTCACACACACTAAGGCTGCACTGTATCCTCAGTGACGCACAAGCACCACAGCCTCTCAGCCAACTCCCGTCCTATCCAGATTGGTAGCATCATTTGCGAGGCTACTTTACATACTGTAAATAAATTCATGTCGACATCTAGAGTGGCAGCACTGCCTTCCGAGCAGCGCCGCACACCCGCACCCACACATCCCCACAGGCACATGTACACAGATGAAGGTGGTGAGAAAATGAAATGATGAGGGTCAGATGGGTGGTTGGAGTAGGCAGAATGGGTTGCGAGGATCATTTTCTCCTTTTCGTTCAGTGAAGTGGTAATTCTGTCCAGGTCTGCGATCTCGCTCGCTCGCTTGCCTGTTTTTTCCCTCGGGGCTCGTGGAAAGACGGAGAGATTCTGGTCTCATTCAGAATGCCTGGGCAAAAATAGGCCTCATGAATAAACCATAAACTAAGTAGTTAAGTTATGTAACAACAGCGCGTGGATAGATGCGGCATGGTAAAGTACAGTAGGAGGAGTGATATTTAACTTCTAGGTTGACGCTATGCTCCAGTACATAAACAAACATCACAGCGTTCATGTAGGGCCTCTGATCATATGAAATCAGTCTGCAAGTAAAATTCCCTGCTCTGCAGCCAATGAGGTGAGCAGAGGGCAAAGACGAGATTTTTATGATGCATAGGAAACTTTGAAGGCTGCGAGACAAAATATACTGCTTGAGAAAACCCACTGAACTGTCAGGACTGCTAAACCCACAGAGTGAAGGAACTCTCTAAACAACTCAAAGGACAAATCCCATTTCACCCCCTGCTTTGTAGCCTCACCCAACACTCTGCATTCAATTATAGGAGTTTTTGAATCTAGATTCTTTTAGAAACCTAGTGGGAAGATACAGGTTAGCACCAACTTGTCCTTCAAACTGAGATTTACCAAAGACATGTTTGTAAGCAAAGAGGGAAGAGGTTTGCAAACATCACACTTAGAGATACTCTGATGAGGATTATTGCTGCCAATTCCGATATGATGATCTTTGAGGCCGATCTCTGATCACTGCCGATCGCCTGGAATGGCTGTTCATTTTCTGCTTTAGGTATAAATTATACTATGTTATCTGGCAAAATGGAAAAATTATCTGGCAATAAATTCACATAATTTAGACATGAGACATATTTTAATACGTATGTAAAACCTTTTTTGTTTAGTTACATACTGCAGCATTTCAGTGTGAGTTCACTGTCTGGAGGAGGTTGAGAGGCTCTCCTTATGTGAAATATTACTACCAGTACTGCGTAGCGGTGGTCTAGGAGCGAGAGCAGATCCCACCGCCAGCTCGAAGACTTGAATTATTTTTTGGATTATTTGTGTTGGTAGTCATGCGCTGATTTACCTGCTGTCTGGCCGCTCCGGATGGCCTTTTGTTCTGCAGTGAGCCTCGATGTAGCCAAACTCCGTCAAGTGTTTGTTTTTTAAATGCCATATTAGATTCATTGTGTTGATGCATTTTGACGTGCTTCACCCCCAAGGTAATTTTCGGACGCAAACGACCCCATTCACTCTCAGACTGTTATAGTTCCACACACATAATCTGTTGCCACTTGCTTGCATTGTTGCGCGTTCACACTGCGCTTGCTCTGTTCACAAGTGAGGCAGGCTGCAAAATTAGATAAATGTGATCGGTTTTGGTGATCGGCAATCACTGATCATACCCTTTTTCACGGAAATCAGTACACCTCTAATCACAATTCTTTCCACTGGGGCCTTTACTTAACGTGGCTCAACAACATTGCAGGGATTGGAACTGAACCCCGGCTTGGCCAGGGAGGGGAGTCGATGACTGCATCCAACACTCTCCTGTAGAACTCCGGTATTTTTTTTTTCTTGTCACAAGAAGCCATTGACTTATCAGAATATAGCGTCCAAATCAGAAGGTGAGCACAGACATGTTTTGTACAAAACCTCCTGAGGGAGCTAGCCTGAAACGTCAGGATACGCTGAAAATAGACAGGAAATGAAGAGAGGACCACCTGACTAGCAACTATGATGTTCTACCTGTTCTATCATACGGATTGTAACCATAGAGACCTGCTTACAACAAATGTACACCCTCAGTCAACTGTAGGGTCTTAATGTATTGTAGAGGATCCAAACTAGATTAAACAATTATTTAAATCTCATCAAAAGTAGACAAACGTACTAAACACTTTCTACCAGGCTCTTTTTTTTGTTTGTTTACTGAACAAAAATTAAGCCAATTACATAAAACCCTGGCATGTAAAAGTAAACTTTATTTCTTACTCTTTCAATACCATATTGTAATTAGATGGACGAAAATGTAAATGGCTCTATGAAAATATTCCACCAACAGTTGACTGTGATGAGTTTTGTCACCTAAGTGCAAGCCGACTAACTGTTGCAATATTGGTTTTGACCTAACTTTGTGACTTAGCAACACTAATATTGTACCTGAGAGATATGCAGATGAAGGTCACTGTCTCCTGACCCCTCGTATTAACAGCCAATTGCTTACAGACATTTGGACAGTATTAAAATAAATGACATTTGTTACAGCTGAGAGTACGAGCAAGAAAATGTGCTGTAACAGAAGAACACTATGAGGTTGTGTTTACATTGTTCATTTATTTTAGTCACTTTATCTTTTTGCCCTGTTTGACATTTTACTTCCAATATTTCCTATAAACTGTCACTATTTAAATTTAAAACACTGTAATGTGTAGAGGGTGAAACAGAACATCGCAGTTCCAGCTGCAAGCAGCTTCAAAACTGATCAACACTAATATCCAGATGCTTGTTGTGTGATTGTCTTACTCACATTACTTACTCACAGTACTTGTCTTTCCAAGTACTATAGCCACTAAGAACACAATCAGCCTCATTTCCCAATCTCTCTAAGCTATGTGACTTTAGAAATGATCAGTAAAACAGTTGTTAGCAAATCTGAAACTTAAACAATTAAGACACTTGTGCAGAGCATTCACATTGTTCTGTTCCATTCTCATAAAATCAAGGAGTGGAGGAATTTGGCAGCTCACAGTTCCAAACCGTACCGCACCTTGTGAGATTGCTGATGTTTATAATTTAAGACATCTGACCAAATGAGGGTTTCCAATAACTGGAATCCAACTAGAGAACAACTGAGATGCATTTTGCACAACTTTCTTCTCCACAATCTCTTCTGTTAGACATATGGTCACCTTACCAAGAACAACTCAAAGATGGCAGGAGTAACATCTCTGGGTGTTAGAGCATACATATTCAGAAAATAGGCAATATATTATCAGATTTAGGGGGAGTCAACAGAACTGGCCTCTGCTAAATATTCACAATCAGCTCAAAGTGATGAGGCCCCAATGCTGTTGTCCTTAAATAACCTTGTTTGCTACCACTGAGTGAATTTGGTTCATACGAAGTCATATGAAGTTTAGCCTTCTCTGTGAAAAGAAAATATGAGGTGGGCTCAAATTGCATAATTTTAGTCTTCCATATTTCAGTGCTAACATGTAATGTTAGTATGAGGGAAGTAGCATCTTTAAATTTGAAAGACAGGCATCGCAGTGACAAAAAGGTCAACCCAGACAACCTTAGAGACAAGAAGACAACATGGTGCGCTGGAGCTGAACAGAAACTCCGCTGGTGGCTCCACTGCTCTGGAGACAATGAGCTCTCTGCTGCCTCAGGGGAAACAGCATATAACTATTCTGTGCCAGACAAGAGCTTTTTGATCAACAGCCACAGTTCAGCACTCAAGTGTGTTAGCAACTTAATATAAAAATTGGTAATTAGATGTGTCAGTAAGAAGTTGTCTTGGTACTGCAGAAATAAAGATAAGGATTTTGTACTGCTGAGAGAACGCAGCTCCTGTTATCCTCAAATAACCTTGAAATGTAAACATTTTCTATTTTCAGATTTTATAACATGTCATTACAAAAAGTTTAGCTGTATTTTCTTTACAGCAAGAGTGGCTTTTAAAAATGAATCACCACAGAAAACATTGCATATAGCAACAATGGAAAATAAGATGAGCTTTAAATTAATTTGTCTTGAGGTCAAACTGACTTCATATAAAGTAGATTTTCTTCATATCTTCAGACTGTCAAATAATACAAGTTTTCCAACATAATTTCATCTCTATCCAGACCATTCCATTGTTTCTCACAGAACCTATGGAACTGAGCAAGGTTTGTTGACTACAAATTTTCAATTGGATTATGATCAGGATTTTGTGATCTCCAATATAAAACATTGATTTGTCCTTCAGAAGTAATCGGGAGTAATGCTGAGGGTTAATGTCCATTTGGAAGACCCATTTGGAACCAAGCTTTACTTGACGTCTCCAGATGCTGCTTCGATATTTCTACATAATGTTTTTAATGTTTGGTTTTTTTCAACCAAAGGTTATGATATTCAAAATTTTCACTCACTATTCACAGCAACAACATAACCTAACCTTAACTGGATTGCTTATTCCTGCTCGCCCTCCCACACTGCTGCTGTTTGTACACACTTGCTTGTTCATGCTTTGTCTGTTGCATGTTCACTCTCTTTATTTCTCACAGATGTGCTCACCTACCAACTTAACATTAGTGATGGAACTTTAGGTTACTTGCATGAGTGAAATGTGTCACTATGCGATCGGCCCTCCGGCGTATTCCTCAGAAGTGTTTATCTCATTACGCCGATCCTGATTGGCTGGTGATTGCAATGCTTGTGCCACAATGCGGCTCTTCTCGCTTCACCCCAGTAAGAAGGGTTGTCTGGTGAGATATGTCACTCACGCTACTCTGAGAACCGCAGTGCACAAGTAACCTAAACTTCTCATTCATAGCATTCGTTTCAATGTCTCACTGTGGGATATGGAGACTGTTGTATTGCCAGACAGCTTATCTCGCAATCCCCAGCACTTATCTGTGATTGCTCCATTCCAGCAAGGACCCAGAGTGTAAAACAGCTGACTTGAAATGAGAAGTTCAACTTTGAAAATAGAGCAAAAGTGAGTGGTGAAGACCACTTCATATATGCTCTGAATAGAAACCAAAGGGTGCAGGATACAGCCAGGCCATGGGTGAGGTAGGCATGTGGAATTACAGGTGCCTGAAAGCCCTGGACAGGACAGCCCAATCTCTCCCACAGCCCAGTGGGAGAGCCGCTACTTGGTGATGGGCTTCCCTCTGGAAGATTTTATCCAAAACACAAAAAGCTAATCATATAGAAGCTACTAGTCCTGCCCAGATACACCTAGTTTGACAAAGCTTGTTCCGCTGCTGTTCCTCTGGTGAGGAAAAAAGTGAAGGAGGAAAGGCTATGAGAATAATTACAGAGAATGAACTCACCACCTTAGGCAAAAGTTGGGTTGGTGATGCAGCAGGTCCCTGACATGGTCAGGACTGAACTTGGTCCAGGAGAGGTTCACAGGGACAGCATATACATCACTAACATGCTCAGCAGATGCCAACAACATAAATGTCTTGAAGGCCCTATGTTTTTGGTCAGCCTCCTCCAAAATCTCCCCAACAGGACATTGAAAAGAGAGATGTCCACTCTTCAAATACCTGCCACCTGCAGCATACAGGGCCAGCAGATTTGGCTGTAGCACTCTGAATGGTATTTATCATTTTCTGAGGGAACCCTGAAGTGTCTATATCATAAAGCTCACAGGCCAGGACCAGTTTTAGGCGCTCTGAGTATGGGTGAAACATTGTTCCCTTTACCTCCATCAATTGCTCCAAACTACAGGCAGACGGTTCAAAAACAGTGCAGAAAATTGACATTGGATCAAATTATCCTTGAGTAATCAATCTCGATGGGTGAAATCCCAGACAGAGCATTGAAGGGAGATGAGAATTGAGGGAAATTCAGTAAGCAGGCTAAAACTTTGTCCAGAGAAAAAACAAGTCATAGTCACTGGTGTTGATAGAAAATCTTAGCCTGCACTTGTGACCGCTGCCAGGAGCAATATTTACAGACACACGACGCACTGAGCTGCTTTCCCAAAAATATCTCTGCCTTGCTTCAATAAGCTTGAGCTTTAATAACAGATGGTCCCATCTGCTGTATTTGTATCCAGACACACTTCATGTGTTCTTGGGCTCCACTTAAAAAAAATGTCTGTCAGAGGAAAACATTCCAAGCGTACATAACCACTGCAGCTCTGCTGCACCTTTTAGAACCACAAAGACGGAGAAGAAATAATGAGAGCATTTTTATTTTCAGGTTTTTTTTATAGATAATCACTTCAGTGTTTATTTTATGATATTGAACAAAAAACCCCTAAAACTTTAGTAATTGAAGGTAGATTTCTGTGAGGTTCTTAACATTTTGTTTGGCCACTGAATTCCATGAAGAAAAGTTAAAAAGAAAGTTAAAAAATAAACAGCTCAACAGCTTCCATTCAGACTCAGCCCATGTGCTGCAGGACAATTTAGGGATGTACCAGAGAGTGATTTTGCTTCATCTTGGATTTTTTTTTTTCATCAGCTCGAGGCCTTGTTAGATCATAGAGCGTGACATATTGGATAGAAGTGAAAGAGAGGCACCACACATGTTGCTAATGAATTCACACTTTGGTGACCATAAATGCTGGCGCTTGCTGTCTCTGCCTGGCACTGTGTGACATATGTAGCCCGGAAGATTGATACTGTTCTTACAAAGGCAGATGGTTATATCTGTGTGTGGGCGTGAGCATGTGTGTGTGGTTGTGTATGTTGTATGCTTCATGAAGGGTTCTTCTAAATTACAGTTGACCCTTGGTATTTGCCGGAGTTAGGGATCATAATTGTCTGCGAAAAGCTAAAATATTACTTTCAAGTAATACTTTACTGTAATCTGATTACTTCTTCAAGTAACAAGAAATTGCAATTCCAAAAAGGTAATTTATAAAAGCATGTTACTTCCCCTCATACAGACTATGTTACGAAACCGTGATTTTGTTTGTGAGCATCTGATAATCATGTGAGCGTGTGATGTCATGGTAACAGGCAGGTGTGTTGATCAGCAACAGACAACATGGGGTGTTAATATGGAGCAGCAGGACCGTTGGTAGAACTGACATTAGTTTGACTCAGTGACCAAACCATTAGTGTCTGCTCTGCTCTATGCTTGGGAAGAAAACTTAGCTCCAGTAAAAAACTCCACCTCAAATCTGAGCAAGCAGTTAAGCTGAGAAAAGCCCCTGAGATCCCGACTGTCCCCCTGGCTTCACCGCTGCGGCTAACATCTAATTCCACAAGGAAAACCTCTGACAGCCTCCTGCTAAACGGACCAAAACAGATTTTGTAACTCATTATTGCTCTTCTCTCCACTTCACCAACTGTTAACAGATTTAAATGCCATTAATTCAGAAACAAATGCTAAATGGTTTACTTTAGTTAAAACCTGCTTTGTGCTGCAGGTTTTCAGCTCTAGGCTCAGAGACTGCTGCGTGTGCACATTTCATCAGATTATGGTACAACCTGTGACTTTGTTTTTCGGCTTCTCAGTAACCAGACAAAGTTGCTTTTGCTCCTTTCCTTTAAACTTTACCATGTAACACTGAAACCTGGCCATTGATGTACACTACAAAAAGTGAAATCTTAGTAAGATTAGATATCTTACTAAGATAAACTAAGATATCAGCCACCCCATAAAGACCTTCATACCAGAGATGTCAGATCCCTTCTTTTCCTGGGTCTTGATCTAAAGTGATCTTGTCTGTCAGCGGACGGTTTTGTGGGGAATTAGATAATTTTGCAGAGAGCATATCGTGAAGAATCAAATGTCTAATTAAAGTAGTGTTTCTATTGACAGTGGAAGCTGGTAGGGGTTGTCTGCCATTTTGTTTGTTGACTATTTTCTCCTGTTTTGTGGTTAGCCAGGGAGTTCAGGTTTTGTACTTTTCTTTCAGTTCACCTCTAGAAAGTTATTTTTTATTTGATAGTTGAAAGGGGGTGTTTTGTTTATTGTTTTGGCCTTGGAGAGCCTGAAGCTTGAAGCTTCCCTGTGTTTTCTGTCTCCTGTGATTGAGGTTTAACCCGAACTGTAAAATAAACTATCTTTTGCTACCGACATCAACTGTTTAGATTACTGATTTTTGTGTTATACCCAGTGCTAGAATTTACCCTTAGTGGTCTCAGGGAAGGTTGTAACAAGAACGCCATGCATAAATCAAACAAGACTTCCACATGTAAAAGGTCACGGCTGTTCGGAAGAAGTTCATTGCGCAGTAAGCTCCTATTTTAATATTGTTACAATCTAATGACAAGAAATTTTTGCATTGGATAATTTGGTTTGCTTGACTCTTATGTCATCTTATGAGTTAGATCTTCATTGTTGTGTCATTTTACAGGATTGTTTCAGAATCAGATGACAATCCAGCCTTTAAATCCTGACCAGTAGTCATGTTTTTTGTTGTGTTAATGTGAAATGTAAGCATAATAAAGAAGTGAAAAGTAACAGAACTGATGTCTTTATCAAGAAGATAATATCTCCTGTTCCAGTATTGACAGGAACAATTTTTGGATTTCTGCTTTAGCATAAGAACCATGAGTAAAACATGCAATTACAAAATATATATTTTAATCCTTTGTTACAATAAAAGTAAACTAATTTTAGATGTTTCAATAAATTCAATGCAAGTAACATTTTCTTTACTTGAGAATATTTTTCTTAGAATAAGATAATACATCTTTACTTGTACAAGTGAAATTGCACTGTTTTAAGTAAAAATACTCTAATTTTAAGATATTCATAGATTAATCTTGGTTAGATATTTTTTCTTGTTCTGGAAAATCTTGACAAGCAAAATTTTTTTGTTCTGTTGGCAGACAATTTTTCTTATTTTAAGAACATTTTACCCTGTTTTTGTACTTTTTTTCCCCTAGTTTTTGAGAGGGTACTTCTTGCAGTGCACCCATGGAAGCTTGGAACTGCAGAAAAGTTGCAATAGTAACAGCCAGATCTTGATCATTTTAGAATTGCACACCAAAGCTGAAAGCTTAAATAATGAATTGTTTCAACACATTTCCTTTTCATTGAGGGCAGACCCTTAAGAGTTGCTATGGTGTTTTTGCCAGTGAAATATCCCATGTGGCCACTGCCGCTGCCCTCTAGTGGTGGCGTTGGCATTAAGTGTTCAAAAAATCCTGATCTAAATGTAGCAACAGTCAAAACAAATACCTTCATGTTCAATGGTAACAAACATTTTTTTCTACTCTGTATTCTTGCTCATTATGAAACCACAACTTATTTTACTTAAGAACCTTTGATTAGGGAACCAAGAACAGGAAGTAATGAAGTTTCAGTCTGTGTGTGTGTGTGTGTGTGTGTGTGTGTGTGTGTGGTGTGTGTGTGTGTGTGTGTGTGTGTGTGTGTGTTATGGGGGTGGGGGGTGCGTGTATGTGTGTGTTGTACTTTATACTGATTATGGTAAAGTGTATTTTCACAACAACAGAATAAGATTAGTGTAGCTGTTTTCATTTGCAGAGGAAGTAGTAGATTTGTAGTTCCGTTCTTTGACAGTGTGAACAACTGAAGTAAACTGCACTCATCATTTATAGATTAAACAGGGAAGGAGCAGCAGACAGTAACAAATGCTTTTATGCATCTTCAGTGTTTGAGCATTTGTGTTAAGGTGTTTGTTTGTGGCACACAACACCGTACTCATGCTTCATGGCCAGACTGCACCACTCTTACATGTGTAACACTTTAACCCAGTTCCATTTAACTCACTCTGTGGTTACCGTGGTAACTCTTTTTTTTGCACAGAAAAAAAAATCAATTACAAAGAAAAACATTTTTTGAAGAGCTGATGAAATAAAATATGAAATAATTGCAGAAGAAAAACAGTTTTTTCATATGGTAGAAAAAAACATGTCAAAGGAGAAAGATAAAAACTCATTTTAGTTCTACATCTTAAGTATCAGCACATAAAATAATGAGTTAAAAAAATCCTTCCAACAGATTGTGAACACTAACCTGCAAACAGTGGTAGGGTGGTTGTACTCAATTTTTTTCATTGCTTCTTCTTTCTGTTTATATTATTTTGCATAAGGTCAGGTTAAATGAATTCAAACACTGTTATTATTTTTAGTTAGTAATTTTTTTTATGCAGATGTGTATTAGTTTTTTTTTGTTTTTTGCTTAACATGACATGTGGCGCACAAAATGAACATTTTCTAATAACATAAACAAAATGTTCTAAATTTCAAAGTACATTTATGCAAACATAAAGTCTGTTTGACCCACTAGAGCCCTCTCAGGTCCAAGGTTGGATCGTCTTTGTGGAGCTTTCTAAAGTTTTAAGTAACAAAAGTGACAGCAAAATCCAGAGTTTGTTTTTTTTTGTCTCTCTTCTCTGTTTTGTGGAATAACCTAAACACACAGTACTCCACATCTTCTTATAAATTATTTGACTAGGCCCCTCCCATTGTAGCCAGGTTTTCTTTCTACTTCAACTGTATACCACTTTGTGTTATTCTTTCACATTAAATTCCAATGAAATATATTTATGTTTGTGGTTGTAATATTACAAAAAGTAAAATGTGTATGAATACTTTTGCAAGCCGTTGTATTTTGTCACATGGGAATGATATTTCTACCAGTTTATGTTGAGCCCTTGGAGCAGGTGAATGTCTGCTCTGTCCTCCAGTAAAGTGTTCAGCCTTGAAGCCCACTTCAGTTTTCAAGCCAGCTGATTCCATAATGCTTTTCAATTTCACAGATGCACAATGGAAGCTTATGTTATGAATGTTATGAAGTGTTTATGGAAATGTTTTCATTTTGTCCTTTACAAATATGAGCTTCACAGTTTTTTTTATAAAGGTTCTAGCACAAAGTAGTGGATAACTGTAAACCATAAGGAAAATGGTCATTTATTTTCAAAATTTATTGGGAAATACTCTGGAACATGGCAGCAGAGATGGGCAAGAAAGCTGAAAACTAAGAGAAGCACTTTTCCAAGTAGAACTAAAACAATAATGGCTCAAGTCAGAGTAAAGGAGTATTTGAAAAATAGATTTCACTGAATCTGAAAAGTCAGAAACAGTTTTAGAGGAATGCAGCACCCTTGAACTTGGAATTTTGGGACAAGACCACAGAAACTTCAAGTATTTTAGTCCAACTAACCCAGCAGATCGAAACAAAAACAAGTGATGAAGAAAAAAAAGATGTAAGTGAACTGACAAAGATTTTTAAGTGAATTGAAGAGCAAGCTGACACAACCTGTTCTCCTGCAGTGCTGCCCCAGCATTTATCGTGACTTCATTTATATTATATTATGACAGCATTTATATGAACCCTCTACCAGGGATCATTGTTGGTGATCCCTGGTAGAGGGAGGCATATATTGAACCAACATATGCCTCAAGTATAAAACCCACACACCTTGCTCAACAAAACTTGCAGAAGCCAGACTGAACTCAGTTTTTACCCAGAATGCCCTGCGTTATAGCCTGCTTGATACTTTCGGAAAGTTCTCTGGTCCACTAGGCATGAACTCATCACTGCAGAGTTCACTTCAATTAGACAGGATTTTAGATGAACCAGAGTATTTTGATCTGATGCAGAGTGATTGCAGATTCACACCTCCTCACATGAACCAGACATTCCAGGCAAACAAACTAGAGTTGGATTAAAGTGGACCAAACAGGGCTGGTGTGAACGCACCGCTTCTCTAACTATTGCTCACCTTGCCCATCCTGTCTGTTTACTATTGTGTATTTCTCTCTGCATAAAATCCAAATGAAAGGCATTGGCGTTTATGGTTGTTACGTGACACAATCTGAAAAAGGTTCTTGGGGGAATGATACCTCTAAAAGCAGTGTATCAGTTTCTGCAATCAGGTCAATGGATGCCAAAAAAGAAATCAGAGAAAGGAGTTGGGCAGAAATCAAACAGAATCTAGATGAAGGAAAATGTGAGTATGGGAGGAGGAACGACAAGAGAAAATGTGATTATGAGATCGTAACAAAAGGATGAGGTGAAGAGAAAGATAAAGGAAAGTAAAAGTAAAAAAAGAAATGAAGAAAAAAATCAGGAGATGGGGAAGAGGAGCACTATTAAAAGGATAAAATGCTCTTTGTGCTCCTGGGAAACATATGGTTCTTTTGCTAACTCAAAGAGCTGTGTAGATCCATTTGAAGTACGCACTGAAAGAGGAAGTGTGGCATACAGAAAGGTTTTGGTACACTGTCCCAGATTGAAGTAAGGAGAACACAGACAGCAAAAACCCTCCATGTGTCCCTGGTGGATCATTTGTTCTACATAATTCTTGGCATCAACTCTTGTCACAGACAAACACGTTGCTTTCTGCACAACCCAGCTCACTGAATCAGAAGTGGCAACTAACTGACAATGTGTGTTTGCACTGCTGAATAAATTGAGAATCACTGCATCAGAAATGGAAAACGGGATATATCACAAATAAGAGTGACCTAAATAAATACCGATTATCATTAAAATATGTAATCATTAAGAATCAGGAAACACCTGCAGGCCACATACAGAACCTAACCCAACCCCAGGATGGCAGCTTCTCAGAAAATATGGTAGCTTGACACCTCCACAAAATTCCAGATGTTAATTGGTTTAGTCATCCCCAAAAAGCTCTCAGCATGAGAATGTGATGTGTGAGGAAGGCCTATCAATAGGATGCAGCGTCCAGATTGGAGGCAAATTCCCAGAAACACCCCAAAGCCTGGAATCATAGTGCAGCAGGACTGGCTGGAGACATTGTCTCATTTGGGAAGCTGGCACCAACAGTGTGCTGTCCTGCTGACATCTACACAATCTGGTCTGGCCAAAATGTATGAGACTCATTACTGCATAATGTGTTGGTGGCAAACACAGCAATATGCTAACATTACATGTTGACGCTGTGACTAAATCCACTAATATCCATCAGGATGTGAGGATATAAAATATTGGTCAGAGACATGCAGGGCAAACAGTCATGCACACACAAACACACACTCTCACCTATGGGTAATTTAGAGAAATTAATCAATGTTTCATTTATTATGGTTCAAAAGTGACTAACCAGGTGAGTCTTTAGTCTACATTTAAAGGAACTCAGTATTTCAGCTGTTTAATTCTGCAAATGTTCTTTTGGTGACAGAAGGCTGACTTTGTCACTGTCTTCATGTGTCTTTGAAGGTTCACCCAGATCTCAGCCTGATCTCTAGTTTCCAGTTGCTGTAACAGAATCTGTGTGTTGACTCTTGACTCTTCCTCTTTAGGTCCAAAGATAATAACTTCAGCTTTGTTTCTGTATAAACCTTTTGTTTGGGGAAGAGAAAGGGAAAAACTCTTGATACTCATTGTCTCATTTGCAAGAGAAACATGTTACATGCATTTCAAAAACTCAGCTGGAGAAAGTTACAGATTTGTTTTAAGCATCTGTTCAGTGAATGGATGGGTTCAGAGTCACCTAGTGACATCATAATGTAGTGTATATTTGTGTGTGTATATCTGTATACGTGTGTAAGTAAATGCATATGTGTGTGTTTGTGTGAGGTTGTGTTTGTACTTAGTAAGTATGTGATTATTTTAAACAGCTCTATCAGTTCAGCCTTCAGATGGGTTGTGGTTGGATGTGACAGCCAAGCAGGCAGCGACCCAACGTGCAGCCGCCGCCACACGACCCGCGCACAAAGACGCCATCTCTGCAGAGAGAGATCTCATTCACATTTATCTTCAATCCCCCGCGAATGCACTGAAAACTCTCCCCTCTCCTCTGCTTGCCAATCTCGCAAAGGCCGATAACTCTTCATTTTTGACTCCTGATAGAAATTTTATTTTCACTGATAACGCCCCAAGTGCATCTCTGCAGCCGGGGCACCAGCCTGGATCCTTGTTTCTCTGAAGGCATTTCCTTCCCTGACTCACACACCAACACTAATGCCCCTCCATCAGCAGCAGACATGCTGCACTTTCATGTCTCTCTATCGATCGAACGCTGATGTAAATCCTTTACCTATCTTCATCATCATTTGCAGTGTAGCAGTGAGAAGGCTGTTGAGACAGACAGGAATACACTGAATACAGGATGAAGTGCTGGAGGTCATCAGAGTGTATCAGAAAAAAAACGACATGAGTAAAGAAATAAGAATTGCATTAATCTGGTGTTTGTCCACTGAAGAAGCTTTGGGTTGAGTTCATTTGGTGCTGTTTGTTGACACCGACAGAGGAGAATGACTTTAGGTTTGGATTAAAAACGCATCAGACAAAAGATAGAAATATATTGGCCAAATGCTGTTGGCCAATTTGGCCAACAGCAATTAAGAATCACGTGACTCTGTGGTAGCATATCTCTGAGTGCCAAATACCTTGTTTTGCTATTCATTTGTGGCATTGAAAGCTGGTAACTGCACTCATCCTGTTCAGCATGAGCGGACAGAGAGAGGCATCCCCTTCTGCATCTCTGAGGAGAACAGAAGGGGGGAACTCAGGGTAGTTTCCGTTCATCTTTTAACACGTTCCATTTTGACAGACTCAATTGTTCTGTGGGATTTGAAACAAGATGTCAAGAGTCAGTAACAGGAAGAGAGCTGCATCTTCATGTATCATCATCAAAACAAACAGAGAAAAATAATTTACATGCCTGTTTTTATGAGCAGATAACTTTTCTGGGGTCTTAATGAAATACAGTCCAGAGTTATCTATTGCTTCACCTGATGAGTCCCTGCATGCTTCACTCTGCTGAGTTGTTCTAATACTCAAAGCTGACCCAAGGAAGCTGCAGGTATTGGTGTTCATATCGACCTGCATTTTATCCCACACTGAGCTGATGAGGTTAAGAGTCAGCGTTACATTGGCGTGGTACGGTAGAAACAGGGTTAGGCACCAACTGGCTCATCAGGCTAGCTCATTCATATTGCAAGAGATGAAGGATTTATCATGAGAAATATAGAACATCAGCATACTCAACTAAGGAGTCACAACAGTCAGCACACATTGTAATAAATGATTTTTTTTACCTTTCTTTAACCTTCTTTAATTTTAATTTAAGGATCTGTATTACGCTGCAGAAAGGAAAACTGAAAATCATTTTCCAACATATGTCAAAAATGTGATAAAGTCGTTTTTCCTGTTTTTGTTTTCTTTGGTGTTCATAAAAAGGGTTTGGAAGATTATGATAAATGGAACTTTAAGGACCTCTGAAGAGGCAAGGCAAGTTTATTTGCAGAATACATTTAAGGAATAAGGCGTTTTACTTGATAAATAGGCATGAAGAGGTATAATTTGAAAAAAGAAATTGTTTCCAGGTTGAGTATTATTACTGTAATTACCATGAGATATACAGCACCTCCAGTCTAAAGTAACACTTCTCAGTTTGTACTTCTTTAAATTTGCATTCTGTTTTTATAATCACAGCTGTAGTGCACTGCATTGCAAAAGTACCAACTCACTTAGAGAAACATGTTCCTGTTATCAGCTTCAGCCACTCCCAGCTGTATCTGCTCAGGCTGACTGGGGCGCAGGCCAGAGGGTCACCTTGAATCATTTACAGTCTGTATCAGATGATGTCAGTTAGATGTAATCTGTGTCCGCAAACGCACCACAAATCATCACACGCCTGAAACTACACAACCACTCATACAACAAAACACTGTTTGAACCCAGGCTTAAACCATGCAGACTCTTTAGTTTTGTAGCAAGACAACATTTCAATTTCTGAAGATATGTTACAAACACAAACTAACAGCAACATTTTCAATGAAAGATGCAATTTTGCTGTGAAAAAATACATTGCAGTTATTTTTAAGAAGCTGTAGAATAGGATGGCCATCCATCCGTCCGTCCGTCCGTCCGTCCGTCCGTCCGTCCGTCCGTCCATCCATCATCACATTTTTAATGAATTTTCTAATTCCACACTATCGTAATGGAGTATAAGTGTGTGAAATTTTAAAGACAGAGAAACTGGATTGAGGCTGTAAAATGTGGCAAAGTGAAGCGCTGTGAATGCTTTCCAGATGCCCTGTATGCATGCCCACCAGCACACCCCAAAATAACCAAAAGCACAGTCTGATCAGATGCCTGAATCAATTCAACAAAGATCTTTTGATGTGCTTAGAGTCCTCACATCTTCTCTCAGTCCAAACTCAGCCACCCTGCTTAATTTGATCCATTTCTTCAGCATTAAAAAGATACTTTTCTAAAATATAAAAACCCTGCATGGTTCTGCTCTATTCTCTTGACAAGAACTGAATACCTCAAAAATCCATCTGTTATACTTTTTTGCCGCAAGGCAGCAATGCTCGTTGGAAAGTGTGGCACGGTGCAGACCGCCTTAAAAATCAGAGGGCAATGAAAAAACACCAAACAAAGCTTTTTAAAGGGGCAGAATTTTGCATTTTCCAGGCACATAATGCCTTTATACCGCACAATTAAGTAACAAGTTACTATCAGTTGTTATAAAAAACTGATATGACAAATATGACATTAGAGGAATTTGACTTTGTAATTTAACACCTTCAAATTGGGCCTCTGGCTCTTTAAAAACTCCTGTTCTTTCTAAAACTCTGCCTCCAGGAAGTCATCCAAACATGGCTCCTCTATTAACCCTTTAACATCGTTTTACCAGCATTTTACTGAGAAGTAGCCATAACTATGAGCTCGGCAGATAAGGACTTCCACCAGGTGTTTGCTACTTGCTACTGGCTAGTCTGAAGGAGCTGAGTGTGTGGGGCTAGTTCCACTCAGGCATAACTTAATTGTTCCCATGGAGACTAAACATTTCTCAAACATGCATGAAAGAATCAAAGCAACATTCCAGGCATGTTGTTGAAGAGGAAATAAGATTCTAACATTGTTTAAAGCTCATAACACTGCCCCTTTAACACAAATATACAACAGGTCTGTTTGATTTGAAAAAGGGAATCTAACAAATGAGTTGTTAGTGAAAATAAAGAAGAAGTCGGTTTCTACCTCCAACAATGCGATAATGCCACCAAGTTTGTTTTGCTGGCAGCTTTTTATGTTTCTTCAAGGGAATTATATTTTGAACAAACAGCGCTGGAATTGCGTAACATGAACATATAGCATTTTAATTACGAGGTATGTGAGTTGAATTTGTCCAGGGGAATTATGTTTTTAATAACCCTCTCCAGCTGAGAAAGATGTAAGAATATTCATTCTGTGGCTGTAATATTAACAAGAAAAAAACAAGCCTTGTGTCATGGTGCAAAGAAATAAGCATTTATGAACAGGATTACTCCTCCCCTGATGGGATGTTAGCAGCTATTTTAATCTTTTTCTTCATGTTGGAGGCAAATTTCTACTAGAGATGTAAATATGTTATTTTAAAGTACAAGTTTGAATGAAAGTTAACAACAAAATGGAACCGAAACAAACAAACAAACAAAAAAACATCTGCAGATTCATAAAATCTTCACTGTTTGCCTCTGCACATTGTATACGTTCACAACTATTCCACATGTGAACACTGATCCCTGTTCAAGTTGGGCTGAGCTGAGCGAATTCTAGGCAGGAGGAATTTTACGTCAGTTTCCATGGCAGCTAAAGCATGCTCGGCTGCCGCTGCGCTACCGCCTGAACCCAGCTCTGGGAAATATGAAGCTGGGCCTCAGATGAGCTGGGCAGAAGCTTAATCATTAGGCCTGATGGATGAGGGCCTGAGCTGAGCAAAGGGGGGAGCAAGGGAGGAATGGAGGAGCAGGAACATTAGACAGGAGCGATGGTGGGCGATGGAGGGTAAGTGGGAAAGAAAGAGTGCTTGAGGAAGATTTACAGGACACGCGATGAAGGCAGAGCGATGGGGAGAAGGATGAACGGAGAGAGACGTGCGGGCGGCCGCAGAGGAGGATCTGTCTAACAAATTGCCTTCTCCTCCATTACAGAGGCTGTCAATGTGGACGCCTCTGTCAGCTCTCATGCACACTCACGTCTGTCTCTGTTGCACACGCTAACACGCCCACACCACCACACACACACACACCCCCACACACACACACACACACCCACACACACACACACACCCACACCCCCACACACACACCCCACACACACACACACACACACCACACACACACACACACACCCACACACACCCCCACACACACCCCACACACACACACACACACACACCCACACACACACCCACACCCACACACACGCACACCACACACACACACACACACACACACACACACACACACACACACACACACACACACACACACACACACACACACACACATTTAGCCGAGCATACGACCACCTGGAATTGCTTCATCACTTCCTCCAAACCAAACACACAAACTCTACCTCCTGTTAACAAATGATAAAGTAGCTTGTCATGGCAGCGCTGCACACTGCTGCCGTGGTAACGTCATCAGGACTCCGGAGTGTGTCAGACAGAAGTGACTGTTCATGTTTTATCGCAGGCTGGTGGAAGCTGGACTGTAAGACGTGAACTGACTGACTGACCGACTCAAACAGCTTTTCACCAAATGGTTCTCAGGCTGATCGGTGCTCTGAGCAGGGATTTGGTTTTCCTTCATTTTGACTTTCACCTGAACATTTTTTGTGATTACCTACCTTCCTGACAGACCCATGATTGATTCTATTCAGTTTATTTCTGGAGCACCAGCTCACAACACGTTGTATGAGGTACTTTCTAATAAAAATGTCAATTTAATGATATATATCATAGAATATAGTGCAAAACACCTCAACAAACTGTGCATCAGATCCTGTTCAACTTAACTGACTGTTTAATTTCCAAACAGGGATGGAAAAGCCTTTGCTGAATAACTTCTGATGTAGTGAATCAGCCCAAACTACTTGCATTTGACTGTGTGACTGTTCCCATTTTCTGGGTCAACTGTTCAACTGTTAACAGATTAATGCTGTAACATCTGTCCAAAGCTTCCTCCTGCACTTTACACTTTAACTCATGTGTGTTAAAAACAAACCATGACTCAAATTAGTGACAGAAGTTGCTCCAGCACAGTTCTGATTTTATTCTGTGAGTGTAATTAACATGAGAGACAGTCGACAAGTTAAATGATTTCTTAACAAAATGATTAGAGATTTCATGAGCTAATAAATGACTTTGTGGAGAACAATTCTGAACGCCATTATGCATAACTATGTTGAGGATATAAAACCAAGCCAAGAATTGCAGAACTAATGTATACGCAAAAGCGAAGATGATGATTTCATCCATGTTGACAAGCCTGAAGACAGAGGAGCAAAAGAGCTGCAATGCACTTGAAAACTTTGGGGTGACTCAACATGTTACAGAGACAACCCAAAATAAAGGACAGACACTGCAACTAAAGGAGGTTCCATAATTCAACGTGACGCACTTAGAGAAATAAAAATAATCAAGAGTGTGAATAAAAATTCTTGAATTGTGTTATTTAAGAGTAAGGCAGATTTAATGTATTTTGAAGTTGGGGTCTGTCCGAAATCTCAGAATTTCCCAAATCTCTCACAATACTTTATTTTTTTTTTTTTTTCCATGATGCCACTCAAAGTTCCTATAAACTAACGAATCAGAAGCATATGTGTCCAAAATCTGTAAAAGTATAGTAATCACATTGTATATGAATAACAATTGCCTTAAAAATTCCATTATTGTGATGTTGAACTGTTTAATATGAACTACTGTGGTAGTCCTAATGCAGCTTCCACTGCATACTATAAGAAATATAAAGGTATATTTTGTGATTGAACTATTAAAACAACCAATAAGCACTAAAATGGAGTCTCAAGAATTTGAAGATATCAGCTACTTGCAGGTGGCTGTGTTTCCTAATTGTTCCTAAATTGTTTACCTCTGTTTAGTTGTCTACAACAATTCTAACAAAGCGATTCAGATGCATGGTTATAATGGCATCCATCACTTATAGCTGTAGTTCTATTGTTTCTGAATGTTGTTATATAAGATGAAACTTAGGTAGATACTAACATGTCTTTCTAGTTTAATCGATGATACAAAAAAACCCAAAAAACAAACAAGCTGTTTTTCTTAATGTCTTTACCAAACTGTCTTCACACCAAGTCAGAAATAACTTGCCTCAGATGACTGGAAAGAGGTAATTACATGCCCTGTACCTTCTAATTCCCCATAAGATTACTCCTTGCTTTAAGCAGAAGCTGAAACATCCAGACTGCAGAATCTAGCGAAGAAAATTCTGCTTCTTCGTCAAAAAAAATTGTTGCTACAATCTGGTCTCACTCTTGTTAACTCAATGTTTTGTGCCGCTTTGTTCCACAACATGGAGTGTATTGTCCCAGTCTCATCATGCTGTGATTTATTTCTTCTGTCATCAAAAGGTGGATGATTTAGAAGCCGTGCCAACTGTTTTTATTCTGCTTACATTAGAGTCTGGAAAACAAACCCTCAATTTCAGTCACCTCACAGCTGTCTGATTAACCTCGAAGAATTTCCTAAACAAGACTTGGAATAAACTACGTAAGGTGACTTTATTAGAACTCTTAGATTAAAAAAAAGACTAGAATCCATTTAAATATGTCATATAAAAATCAAACATGTACAAAACAGCACAAAGCAACATACCTAAAATACTAAACATTGTGTCTGGACATTAAACTTAAAAATTTTAAAAATAAACAATGAAATAAAAACATGCATTTCCATCAATTTATCCACAGAAATAAATAATTCTCCCCAAACCTAACAACTAGTTGTCGTCCTCAATGGCAACGTCTGTCAAACGTTCTCAATAAATGGTTTTCAAATGTCTGTAAAAGCTGCTTTAGCAGACTTCCTGGAATTCAGTAACATTGATGGTTCATCTTTCGGAAGATGGACTTGGTGATTTGCTTTTGCTTTTGATTATTGTCTTCTGTGTAACTTATTGGAGCTAAAGCCCACGAACTGAGGCCAGATATTCTCTTTCAGGATTTCTATCTGGAAAGAAAAATATTTATGGTAAGTTGTCCAGATCCTGAAGCAGCAAAGTCACCTCAGACTATTACAATACCTCCACCAAACTTCAAATATGTTTCTTTTTTAAAATGCTGAATTAGTTTTTGAAAGGTTTTCAAGGTATCAGTGGGTTTTATTCAACAGTAACTAGACAGAAAGAAGAGAGACAAGAGAAGAGCCTATAACAAACGTCACAGGGCTGAGCAACAAACTGCAGGCTGCAGTCACTGTCTGTGAAGCTGAACAATGCAGTGCCCTAATACAGCGCCCCCTGCTGTATTAGTTTTACTCTAGAAATAAAAGCAGTATGCCAAAGTCTTGGGGACAATCAATATGTTTTAGAAAATGTGCGATGGGTTTTTGTGTTGTTTGTCACCAATGGTTTTGGCCTTCCAAATCCACCAAGGATTTCCTTAGCCAGTCTCTTTCTTGTTGGTGATTCAGAGATACCAACCTTAACTGATGTGAGTGATCCTGGTGGTACACTTCTTTCCTGTTAGACAAGGACTCACTGCGTCTCAGTTAAATTGTGAAGCCTGAAAATGGCGCTATAGCACTTTACAAGCCTGACAGTTACATACGACGCCAGGTGTATCGTCACCAATACTTTGTGGTAAAAACTGGCGAAGGAACTTGGCAGCAGTGTGTTGTGCCCCAATCAATGCCAGGTTCACCTTGAGAAGTCAGGACATGCCAACTCATATGCAAAACACCTTGCTTAAAAATGTGCTCCATGGGGACAACTAGGCACTGAGAGGACAAGGGAGACATGAGTAGAGAGAGAGGAAAGAAAAAAAGAAAGGGTACAAAGGGAGGGAGAGATCCTTCCTGTTGCCACCTGCCACCCTGAACTCTCGCTGGCAAGCTGCATCTAAAACTGCACTTGACAAATGAGTACAGGGATTTAGAGCGAAGAAAGTCCCTGAGCTACAACACTAACTATGCACATATACTGATCCACAGAGAATAAACGAGAGGGCAGGTTTTGGTGCATGTGAGCGAGAGGGAAGCAGAGAGAAAAAAGGCTGCAACACTAAGCCAGCAAATGGGGAATAAAGAGCTGGTGTAGAGCTAATATTAATGACCCTGTTATACATGAGTCATTTTGTAATTATATGTTAATGAAAGAGGTCTACAGTGGACATCTGCATATCATTTGCACTTCACAAAGTTTTATCTTTTCCAGAGCAGTTAAAATCAACTTCTGACTCTAGGAATGACTTGTTGACACACAAGTGGACTTGAGGAAGCACTTGAAATGTCTGCATATGTTGTATTGTTTGACTGTGAGTCATATTTACTTTTTACTGTCCCTCATTTTTCTAAAGTGAATTATCAAAGTAATGTGATCATTTTGTTCCACAGTTTGTACTGTTTTGCCATCTTCATCTTTTCAATGTCAGCTCATTCTCTTCTTTATAATAAATGAAGGTTAGGGAACTTAATATAGAACATTGTACTTTTTGGATGAGTGGGTTCATTTTCTTTTACTATGCAACATTTTCTCACAAAACAGGTCAATGACTATAGTTTATTCTGCTCCATCGTTGGTTTTCTACTTGTCCCCCTGGAAAAAAACACACTTTGGGAGCTGACTGGTCTGGCATGGACGGCTGCCCACGAGTTTTCTTCTGTACTGACAGCAGACCAATCATCTCACACCACAAGCACATCCTGAATCACCTTCCTTTGTTTTGCAAGCAAAACAACGGACAAGAACAGACACATAAAGCAAACACTGTAATGGGTGAGTGTGAAAAGTCACCAGAAAAAGAAGGAGATAGCCTATCCTCATGTCTGGAAAAAACATTTTTCACCTTTTGCATTTTATTTTATAACTTTTTATAGGTTTTCCTCAGCAACAGTTCTCCAAGTTTACTGAAAAGACATTTTAATCCGAGACCCACTTACATTTTTTTCTTTGTATCCAAGAACTTTCAACAGAATGGAGAATGAGGAACACTTTTCTGAATCATGCAGGTATTTAACCATTGCAAGTAGAGTTTGACAAATCAATGATAAAACCTTGCCACGTTAAGATTGGCATGCATTCTGTTGTTACAAAAATGTTTACACCGATGTACTGCCACGTTTTGCAGACTTTTTTGAAACAACAGGTTCAAATGCTTGGACAGGACCTTGGTTGAGTACACTGAGAAATCAGTTTTGTGACCAGAATTAAATAATTTTTAATTAATCAGCCATTTGATGTGTTGTATAGCTGTATCTGAGTAGAGGCTTCCACATACTCAAATATATTGTGTGTAATTTGTTATCTTCACAGACTCTATGCACACACTCCGTGGGGAGTTAACTTTCATAGTCAAGCGTATCGATTTCCAATGGAAAATTCCAGTAGTGTCTCCTCCTTACCCAGAGTCTGAGGTATTTCCTCCCACATATTTTTATCTCTCTCTTATATTCCCTTGTTAGGCGTTTCAGAGGACGAACCCGGCGGACATCCTCTTCCTCTTGAACCTCAGAGATTCAAGGTGAGTACATGGGAGTCTTAAGTCTGCATCCAGAAGTTGCAAGATCACAGTTTTCTAAGAGTTTGAGCATCCCTGCTTTACAAAAACAGGACTGGTGACATAGCTTTTATTAGTGTGTCTTTACCTCACTGTTTGCCTGACAACAAAAAAAAAACGAAGCATGCCACTTTACCCTTGAGTTTTTGTGCCCCATCAACAAGTGGAAGTTTCCTCCACTGTGAGGCTTTATGATGGGATTTTTGTCCCAGATAATTTGCCATACAAGCAGATGTACACGTTAGAAAAGAGGTGAAAATGTGCTAAACCCTGCCTCTGTTGCTGTTCTGATCTGAATATTCAACATGGGGAATCTCTGCTACTTCCAATTTGCCCTTCATCTTGACATCTATAGAGTATTTGTATACTCCTGGCCTTGTGCTTTATTATTAATCTGTGTCTGTCTGTATCTGGCCTTTATCAACCATCTCTACAACCTGTACAAACAATATGTGTTCCTTTGTCTGACCTGTAAAGATATAGGGGTTGAGGCCAAACAACTACTTAGTTCCCTTAGGCTTTGGCACTATGGCAGCAAATTTCTTCATAAATAAATATTTCAAAAGAACAAATGCACCAGGTGTACACAAAAAAACAAACAAACAAAAATACCACACCAAACAAACACACAAAAGACATGGTATAATACAATTATATCAATCTTATTCAGTAGGAAGAAGATAGGTTATGCTTTAGGTGGTGCTATTCAGCTCAATGTCCTCCAGGACCTCTTTGTTTGCATGTTGGCCCTGTGTGGGTTTCCTGCAGGTGCTTCAGTTTACTTGCACAGTCCTACTGCAGTTCCATTAAGAAGAGGTTTTAAATTGGCTGTAATTTGTGGGTGTGGGCGTGGATGGTTGTTAGAGGTGTCAGTCAGAGCGACTGCAAACACCTGTGTAAAGATTCTTTTAAGTCTGATAGCAAGCCCAACATTTAATTAGAAACAGAGAAGAATTTTAATTATAATGTTTACGCAACACACCAAGCACTTTAGATTTTATCACTTGTCAAGTACTCATTTCACAGACAAGAAAAGTACGCTGTCAGGATGTGTTGACTGAGAGAGACAAAATGTGCTGCCGAAGGGTGAGAACAGGAGCCAGACTTTAGCTGGAGAAAGAACTGAGATCTGAGTTGTGCTAATGGCCACGATACGCACACACACACACACACACACACACACACACACACACACACACACACACACACACACACACACACGCACACCCCCACACCCACGCATACACACACACACAGTCACATTTCAAAGAGGTTTTAAAAAAGTAACCTTAAGTGTAAGTTTTTGCAAAAACTTAGTAAATAACAAAATATTGCTGAAAACACAGTTGCTCGGGACATAAAGGAATAATTCACAATTTCAGAAGTAAGAGCTCGTTCATAAGTGATGAAAACTTAATTTAATTACAATAAATAACTATCTGTATCTATTTCACCAACCAAATGACATGAATATATTATACTGTATGTGTTTATAACCCAAAATATGTCATTTTATATTTATTAATATATAACTTCATGAATTACATTTTTATGGAAAAATGTTTTGGTAATATATGCAAAGATATAGTGTTACATGTATGTCTGAAATATGGAGGTGTATGTTTTGCATATGTGGAAATATAAATGAAATATATGCATCAATATTTGAGCAATATATGGTAAAATATATGAGGAATATGTACAATTATATATGGCAAGCTAATGTGGACAGTAAACTGCCACAGCTGCACTCAGATTGTTTGACAGAAGTGAGGCCGACACTTTGCACCACCAGCAGGCAAGACAGGCACACAGTCACAGAGGCGGGTGGAGCGGGAATCTAACTGGCAAACTACTGATTGTATTTTCTGCCTTCAGCCTTTACTATTAACAAAATTGTGGATGAAAAGTAAAAATCATCTGACAGAACTGGTAGAACCAACGCCTCCTGACAGAAATCACCACTTAAAAGTTGACTTCCTGGAGAAAGAAGTCTGCAGGCTCCTCTCTTTACCATCTGGCTGATTAATCTTGTAGATGTATGCCTGCAGGTATGAAGACACAAACAGGTTTATAGTTGGGATGTCTAATCTGTGTCTCATTTACAGAGAATCGGTGGTATTGGTGCTTGACCTGATAGCATCTCTGCTGCATAATCAGACCTCAGAGGAGTTTCTTTCCTGATGATTTGGTTATACTTGTGACAATATTGATACATTTTCAGCCCTTCATAATTGTTGACAAAACCTCTAAGCGGGCTTTAGCACCATTCAGCCCAGCTAAATAGCCTGAGGATTGTACATCAGGTTGTCTATAGACTTTATTGGCTTCATCTACACACAAATCCCATTTCTGTTCTGTTCATTGGGCATTCCACAGGGCTCTGTTTTTGTGCCATTGTTTTTTCTCCTTCCCTCTCATTTTTTAAGGTATTTACTATTGTTATGCTGATAATATCCAGTTGTATATTTCAGTTTTTTTTTTCAAATTAAATTCTAAATGTTACATTTTACTAAATTGTCTTGATTGAATTAAAAGGTGGATGACTGACCTTTTCTCCAGCTGAATGAAGAAAAATCTGAAGTAATCATCTTTGCACCAGAAAAATATAACTGTAAAGAGAGCAGGTACTTGGGCCTCTGCGTTATTTGGATACATATT